>NC_041393.1:232793458-232808750 GCF_002162155.2 Triticum dicoccoides
GACCGGGGGAGGGGTCGGGTTCGGGGGCGTGGCCGGGGGAGGGGTCGGGGTGGCGCTGGCGTTGGCCGTGGCCGTGGCGGCGGGGGTGGCAGGGGTCTGGTGGTGGAACGGCGGGGGGAAGGGGAGCGGCGCGTCCGGCGGCAGCGCGCGGAGCGGGAGGATGGCCTGCGGTTCCGGCATTCGCGTCGGCTTCGGTAGAGGAGAGCCGGGGACGCTCGTGGTTTTGGGAGGGTTTGCTTTGCTCGCTCGCTCGCTCGCTCGCTCGCCTCGCCTTCGAATCGAAGGAAGGGCGACCGTAAGATGTGGGTTTTTTTTAACTCTTACCGGGGGGGTTATGTTAGGGGTGCTCCGGAAATATTTGGAATCAGATAAACGTAAGTGAAATTTCAAATGGGGCGCTCTCCTATTTGATGCAAGCTTAGGAGATTTGGATCACAATTCACACAGTCCAGGCATAGGCACCCGTCTCCTTTCTTTATCTTCACATCACACATTCAAAATTTCCTGTTTCTGCTATGCGATTTGGGCTTGAGAACAATTTATCGCGAACTTTGTAGACCCATAAAGAGTTGATGTTCTCATCCATAGTTTACACTAGAATCGCCACGTAAGATGTAACCAACAGAACAGACGGAATTATAAGCATACCCAACTCAAAATATCTGATAATGTTGCGGCAGGACGGATCTTTAACAACATTGGTTTTTAAGCAATACATTTAGAAGGACCACAACAGAAAAGAAGCACATCCAACACATCGACTTATTTCCATTAGAGACAACACTGACTGCAAGTAGATTTCTATAACAAAATTGATGGCACCAGCCAGCAGTGATCCACTACCGCTTGCACTTCGCTTTCGCCATTTTCTTCCTCTTCTTCTTATCGGCCTTGGGGATCTTCGTCTTGCGAGTTTCCCTCTTTTCCTCCTTCACTTTCTTCTTGTTTTCCTTGCGAGCAGCCTTCCTTTCCTCGGGCCCCATCTTTGTGGACTCGTGCCACGAACCGTCTTCGTCGGATCTAGAGCAGGACTCACTGTCACCCGATTCATCTTCCTCCTTGTTCTCCAACGAGCACTTAGTTTGCAGGTCCAAGGGTTCTTCCCGTGTTTTCTGTGCCGGCTGTGCTTCCTGGTTTTCGGTAGGCTCATTTTTAGCCCGCACAAATCCTAACAGTGGCTGGTCATAAAGCTTATCTGCTGTTGGCTCATAACCAACAGATGGGCGTTGCATCATTGACATGCTGACAATATCTGCCTCACATTGCTTCACATAATCCAACGTCTATCAAAAAGAGCAAAGCAGGTAATATTATTAGTAAGTGAACTGTATGACACACAGCACAAATATATGAAAGAAACAAAATAAACACGAAGTAGTTACAAACTCATATAAGAGATCTGGAAGACAAGATTAACTGGAATCAGACCAATGAATTGTGTACATGAGATAAAACAGTTACCACAAAGGTAATGTCAATACCTTGAATCAAAACATAGTATAAAATAGTGATGATTGACGAGTAACAGATATATGCAATAAATAAACATATGCCTCAGATATTAAGGTCCCTCACTGGAGAAATGAAGATGCTCACTGTTGTAAACTACTCCAGTACAACTTTGTACTAACTCAGCGACACTTATTTTGGGACGGAGGGAGTATATTTCTGGCAAAGCTGCACAAATGCATAGTACAATATTCATATTCCTACCTGCACCAAGACTGTCGGAGCAATTTCATCATCATCTGCAGCTGTATCTCCATTTTCCAAAATCTTTTGTTGAACCTGTTGTAACCACAATATTGTTAACCCGTCAGATCTTCTGTCCAAGGATGAGCATAGTATCACGCAAAAATCGATGATTGCAAAGTAATGTAACTACTGAAAGTAAAATAAGGACATGCCTTCTCCAGGTAATCATCAACATCTTCATCAGCGATATTTTGATCCACAACAAAATTAAATAGCTCTGTTACTGTCATGACAGGAATGCCTCGTTTTTCAAAGAAATCCTGAAAACAGCATTGCACACGTATAAATACCACGAGTTATCCATGTCTGGTCAATTTTAATTTAATTTTACTCACATTAACATGCAAGCAATCTTCCTTCAGGAAATCCAATGCTGAAGGATGGTCAAGGTCGACAGACTGTGAAACATCAATGATGTACAAGTGTCCCTGCACAACAAGCAAATAAGAATGAGGAACCTGGTTAACAGGGAAATAAAAGAGGTTAAAGAGGCTTAATCAGAAGTGTTCAACTACCTCAAAATAAAGAATGTTGTATTCACTCAAATCACCATGGACAAGCTTGCACTTTTGGTAAAGTGTCCGCATGGTTGTAACAATCTGAAAATAAGCTGCAGTAAGTATATTGGAAAATGGTATGATAAGAGTATGCACAATCTAATGTTTGGTACTATGTGGTTCCTTGTTCATTCTTCTATATGAAAAGACCATATTCAGCCGGCATTTCAACTGGTAGTTAATCTTTGCATGCATCATGTACCTCAAAGTAAGTTTCACGCAACTTGTCATCCGACAAAGCAGCATCCTTAAGACGAGGAGCAGCCCAACCTCCTTTTCCTGAAGGAGAACCAACTCAATTTATTAGACGCACTGATAATACCTTTGAAAGTACTGTTCTGTGGGATGTTCTGCTACAAGGCCTATGTTTTGAACAATTATTAGGTCATGGTATGATACCATTTCTGTAGGAAAATGTTGATAGGCATTGAATAAGCAAATGTCACCACAAGTTTTACCTATAAATTCCATCACCAAAACATGAAGCCTCAAGAGCAACGGCTTCGGGCATCGGATTCCTTCTGCTCTAACTCTGAACAAGAGAGAGAAGTGCAACTCTTTCTATTTCAATAACTGAAAGCATTTTGCGAAGTATTGCAGAAGAAGATAAAAATTATATAAAGTGAGAATTTAATTTAGAGAGAGACAGAACAAAATATAGGATAGCAACAGCTTATGCCACCAAATGCATCCCCTTTTTCCCCAAAAAATCAAACCCAGTTCAACAACAGAATCCCATTGAGAAACATCTTGCCAAATTACTTGGAATGAAAATCATGAATAAAGCATGCTTAATGAGAATATTTCATACCGTAAAAGATTCCGCATTTCCTTTTCAGCCCAGGTCTTTACCATTTTCCGAGGATTATGCTTGCAGTAACCATGTCTAAAACGATAATCTCCTTGAACGTATCGATCTCTATCCCTGCAACAAGGAAGTGTGCACTCTGTTCACACGGAAACCTTTTTGAATCAAAACAATTTAGAAGTACTTGAAGGATACAGCAAAATGCCCATAAACAGCCTTCTGATGTAGCTTTGAGTATCCAGTTATAAGACAAAGCAAGTATAAAATCTATATCTTACTTAAAAACAAGCACTGAAGTTTTATAGACTTTGATTGCTAACTCACTGCCATCTGTCTTTGTTGCATGATATACATTTGCCTACAAAGGAAAAAAACAAATCAACTGCCACAGTTAATATTGAGTGTATTATTCTAATTATGGATATATAGAATGATGAAGAAAAAAATGCAACTTGTAGTATGGGATGCCTTCTCCATGTTCCTCTGTCAACAGCTAAAGTAGCGCTATGCTCCAGTCACTTATCTCATAACATTATTTTTAAATCCGCAGGTGCAATGAAATTGGCAAGTAGCAGATGCCTTTGCGCTACGATGTGCGCTGCAAATTGAAGATTACCTCTTTTCCGGTAGAAATGCAACCATTTATGTTATTAAAAACACCACGGTTTAACATTTTGAACAAAACCATGCGGGTTCTTGGGTCAATAGCCTGCATATAAAGAAAATATTAAATGTTCAGAATAAGTACTTCACTAAAACATCATTCATTACATAGACTATAGAGTTAAAGCATGTTTTTGTCTTTCCCAGTTATTCAAAATTTATAACTTTATCTGGATGGACGAATGAGCAAGTATGCCCTGCCTATAAGAACTGCAATTATCGTGCAATCATAAGATCAAGTAATCAAATCACATGTGCAATAGAGAGCATTCTTTTGAGGCCCACAATGACAAGAAATATTAATTAAACAAATTGCAGAAGAGGAAAAGAAATAGATCAGATCACCCCCTGCTTTTCAGCATTGAAGCAATGGTACCTAATCAGTCAGGAGAACTCATAAACAAAAATGCAGTAGGCACCAAAAAGAGCGATGTTCAAACTTCAGACTAACAAATTTCTGCTTCACGAACTTACACAACAGGCAATAGAAAATGAAGCGGAACTCAAGTCTGATGAAGGTATACAATAAGTTACAACCAAGATTTATAAAGCTTTTTTTTTGTTCAAGTAGTCAACAGCGGATTAATGCTGCAGGAGGATGGGGCTATTGATGAAGATGTGAACCATCGAATCAAAGCCGGATGGATGAAGTGGCGCCAACCTTCTGGCATTCTCTGTGACAAGAGAGTACCACATAAGCTAAAAGGCAAGTTCTACAGGACGGCGGTTCGACACGCAATGTTGTATGGCGCCGAGTGTTGGCCGACTAAAAGGCGACATGTTCAACAGTTAGGTGTGGCGGAGATGCGTATGTTGAGATGGATGTGTGGCCACACGAGGAAGGATCGAGTCCAGAATGATGATATACGAGATAGAGTTGGGGTAGCACCAATTGAAGAGAAGCTTGTCTAACATCGTCTGAGATGGTTTGGGCATATTCAGCGCAGGCCTCCAGAAGCTCCAGTGCATAGCGGATGGCTAAAGCGTGCAGAGAATGTCAAGAGAGGTCAGGGTAGACCGAATTTGACATGGGAGGGGTCCGTTAAGAGAGACCTGAAGGATTGGAGTATCACCAAAGAATTAGCTATGGACAGGGGTGCGTGGAAGCTTGCTATCCACGTGCCAGAGCCATGAGTTGGTCGCGAGATCTTATGGGTTTCACCTTTAGCCTACCCCAACTTGTTTGGGACTAAAGGCTGTGTTGTTGTTGTTGTTGTAGTCAACAGCGGATTAATGGTGCCATTTCAGCCACCTATATACCCAGGAATGCAGTGGGTTTGGGAATATGCTGCGATGGGAGGTTGAGCAGGAACTGCAATAACTTCAATAGGAATTTATTCATGTACATCAAACCAACGTTTTATAATCTAGCACTAATAAATAAAATTTGATTTACTGCATACTTGATGAGGGGAGAAACTTTTAAAACAGACAACCACTTGACAGAAAGCAGATTAGGGTGAAAGGCTACGGGATTGATTCTTACTTTGCTACAGAAATAGTATGAAAATGCACGGATTCAACTCCCAAGCAGAGAATGAAATAAGCAATTAAGCATCACTAAACAGCAAAAAAATGTACAGACCTGTTCAACTGTAGCACGATCTGCCTTCCCAGTGTTCCTTGTTTTCCCAATTGCAGTATCCCTTATGCTGTCCCTGATTGCAGTCGTCACGGAATTTGACATCCCCACGTTCATTCTACCTTCCCACTCCTGAGTGGTTCAAAACTCACGACATCAAATGATCAGCAAAAAAAGCTACAACACCCAGATGAATAAAGAATGACCAGTGTTTCGTTCAGATAACAATATCCATATGTTACGGCAGCGGGGTCACATAAAATTCAGTACTGCAGCAGACATCAAAACTTGAGCTGAATTATTTCAGTTATTGGTTTGCAGAGTGACGCTGGAAACTTAGAATATCCCTAGCTGATACTACTAGGCCTGGCTCTAATATGAAGTGCAACTGTTCTCTTTAGTAATTTTAGGTAAACAACTTTGACCAGAAGATAGTGAACCACTGAACCCTAGTCCTTGATAGCATACGCCCATAAATAAAAGTTAGTAATACAGCACAGGCCGATCAGAACTAATCCAAGGTGAGTTGAAAGAGCATACCTCCAAGGGAGCAGCGCGGACGTGCGAGGCCAGCTTCTGTGTGCGGTTGGAGAGTGGCTGGAGTGTGCGCGCGAGCATGCCGCCGTGCGCGTTCGGCCTCCGCGCCGCAGCGGCGCTTCCGGCGGCCGAGAATGTTGAGGAAAGACGCGTCGAGCCATCCGGGCCCTCCGCGGCGTCGAGCCAGTCTAGGGCTTCACCCACGTCATGGTAGGACCAATACTCCTCGTCATCGTCCTCATCGTCGTCCTCGTCCTCCTCCGCATCCACCTCCGCCTCCGCGGGCTTCTCGGATGGTGCTGCTGGTTTCTCTTCGGCATCCGCAAAGCGCCCATCCAACTCGCCCTGCTGCAGGGCGAAGGTCCGGGGGTGGTGCAACGGTAAGGCGGCTGTGGCGGCGGCGGTGGCCATGGCTGTGCGCTTCTGCGGGAGCAGCGAAAAATCGAGGGCACGGTAGGAATGGGACCTATCCATGTAGGCCGGTATGCCAGTAACGCATTAGTCGCGTACACGGCCCGAAGAACTGTATCCCGTGATGGAAATTCGGCCCACCAAGCATGGTATATATCAACACTGCGCACGCGGAATCGTTTTCCTCCTGTCCCTCGCGGCGGGAAACCCTAGCCGCCGCCAGGAGACCCAATCTTTCAGCACCGTCCTCCGGCGGCTCCCCTCCACTGACGGCCTCGGTCGTCGGTGGTGAGGGGGGTCGTCGGTGGTGAGGGGGGTCGCCGGATCCACGCGTGTGGATCGTTTTTACTCCCTCGTAATTTTAGATTTTTAGGTTGTTCATCGTCTTTGTTTCGACGGCGATGATGACAATGCTAAATAAAGATTTTTCGGATCCTTCTTTGACAAGGTCATTGGTCCTATGGTTGGAGATGGATTTGGAAACCAGTCTGTTCAAGCAAGGATGGCGTGGCGGCGGCGGCATCCTCGTGGTGGACCTGTGTCCTCGGGCTCCGCCGTTGCGACGGCGTTTGCTCCAGCGTCGGCGCGGAGCTTGGGAGATAGTCCAGGAGCGGATGCAGTTTGTGGTCTGTATCGACGACATCTGGAAGACGGAACATGTGCTAGGTTCGTGGTTCGTGGATGGCAGGTATGGTTTCCTTCCGCGGCGTCTTAGTCGCGCTGGGGTGCCAGATCTGGAGTTCGATGGCGTGTCCGGGGTATTGCCCCGGTCTGATTCGTTCAACGGTAAGGGCTTCACTTTTGGTGAGCCACCTTGGAGGTCCGCAAAGCTGCACATCAGCGATGGAGCCGCGTCGAGCTCGGGTGAGGAGGTGATCCATCATTCTTTTCTTTGGTGGCTGCTGTCGTGGTGCCGGAGGCAGGTGATGGGCGTTGGTGTCAAGCTCAAAGATGTTCTGCTATCTTTTCAGTTTTGTCATGTCGGTTCTTACGTGACTTGTATTTTAATCTTTATGATATGAATGAGACACGTATTACCATGAAAAAAAAGCATGGTATATATCAAAGGGGGCCAAACGTGGCCCGTCTAGGGCCGTGGTTGGGTGATTCTGTGAGGCCTTCTCTCGTTTCACCATGAATTTCGAATCCGAGCTACACAAAAGAGGGGAATTTCCGGGGACCTCCTATACCCCGCCTTGCCCCACACTGGATGGGCCGGCCCACGATCGCGCAACAAGCAACGCGAAAAATGACCGGCAAAAATACCTCTGGAGTAGGATTCGTTCTCGCGCCCCTGCGCACCACACGGAGAGGCTTGTTGCGCGAAAAAACGATGAACTTTTGAATTCGCGCCCCAAGTTCTCGCGCCCCTGCGCACCACGGCACTAGCTAACTGCTAGTGACAATTCACAGCGCGAAATCTTTAAAGAATAGAAATGTGGACGCACTATTTATTGTGCATTATACTGTAGCGTTTATATTTTCCAAATATTTGAAAATATGTTCACATATTACAGATGGAGTTCATGAGCATGCAAAAAAAAATCGCATATTCAAAAATTAGTTCACCAACTCGAAAAAGTTCATGTATTCGAAAAACAGTTATGAATTCAAAAGAAGTTCATCGGTTTTGAAAAAATGTTCATCGAATTTGGAAAAAAGTTCATCGATTTGAAAAAAAGTTCATCGAATTTGAAAAAAGTTCACCTAAATTGAAAAAAGTTCATCTATTTTGAAAATAAGTTCATGTAAATTGGAAAAAGTTCTTCGATTTTGAAAATAATTTCATGGATTTTGAGAAAAAGTTCATTGATTTTGTAAAAAAAAGTTCATCGATTTTAAGAAAAAGTTCAGAAAGTTGTAAAAAATTCATCAAATTTGAAAAATAAGTTCATCTATTTTGAAAAAGGTTCATCAATTTGAAAAAAGTTCACAAGTTTCGAAAAAATCATTTCATAGATTTAGAGAAGAAGTTCATCTATTTGAAGAAAACAATTACAAATTTCGAAAAAAGAAAGTAAAAAAGGGTAGAGAAAAAAGAAAAGAAAAAGGAAAAAGGAAAAAAGAAGAACAAATAAATGGACGAAAACTTGTATGCTACTACATCTCGTGAAGTGGTCGAGTTGGTTATATGTCGATACCTGATAACCTGCGTCGCAGGTTCAAATCCTAGCTTGCGCTCCTTTTTTGCAGTTTTATCTAGTGTTTAGAAAACAGAAAAAATAGGAGTTGGGTCGAGCCCAGGTAGCGCCGCTGCAGGAGCCGGTTTGCGGAAACAGCTATAACCGGCGCCTGCAGCGCCAAATAGGAAATGCCCAATTTTCGAGGAGAGCGGGAGGTGTATGATGCTCGCAGCGACCCTATCCTCCAGCCATTGTCGTGTCTGCTTGTCCTTGCTACAGCTACAATGGGGTATTTAAATGTTTACAAGGCCCAAGGCCCATTATGGGTCCGCAAGCCGAGCAGGCGGTCGAGGCTTGTGAGTGGGCCGCCCCTTTGAACTTGCTTCGCTTCCTTCCCGCACCTGACAATCCCTCCAGAGCAAGATGCGGCTTGCCCCCCAAGCCGGCACGCGAGGGGACAATTGCTTGAGTGCTTCCAAGTCTTCCCAGGTGGCCAGTTCTTCAAAGCTATCGGATCACTTGATGAGTGAAGAATCTTCTTAACACCGCGAGAAACCACTCGTTGTCACCTGATCTATTCAGGAACTTGAAGGTTAGGTTAGGGACAGTGATACGTCTGCAACATATCTATAAACTTTTTATTGTTTTATGCTATTATATTATCAATCTTGTATAATTTATATGCTTTAATATGCACTTTTATATCATTTTTGAAAACTAACTTATTAACCCAGTGCCTAGTGTCGGTTATTGTTTTTTGCCTGTTTTGGTTTTTCAGAAAATCAGTACCAAACATAGTCCAAACGCTACGAAACTTTTTGATGATTTTTTTGGACAAAATAGACCCTAGAAGCTTCGGGAGTAGACCAGACGGCAAACGAGTAGACAACAAGGCAACTGGGAGCGACGCGGTGGGTAGGCGTGGCACGCCCTAATGCCTTGGGGCCCCACGTGGCTCTATCTGACCTAATTCCACTTTTATAAATTTTCAAAGCTTGGGAAACCAACAGAGAGCCACCCAAAACAATTTTTCCGCTGCCCGAAACCAACAGAGAGCCACGCGAAATAGAGAGCCACCCCTGATTTCACTAAAGGCCGGTTTCCCACCCGCCGCTACTGCTTCTTTGTCCTCCTAGTCCCATATCGGTTTTATGCCGTAGTATCCTACCACACCCATACGGTGGGGTGTGTGCTCTTCTTCTGAAGTTCCGACTGCTTGAAACTCTTCTCAGCAAACTCTTTAGTTGCCCTGACCCTTTTAAATTCTGCCCAGACTGCCTTTGTAATTTGGGGGTATGCGGGTATTGCATCCTTGCCTTCACTCAAGTACTTCTTGTACAACACGTGCTTCCAGTTTCTCCAAGCATTCCTAGCCTTCTTCAGTGTAGCGTGTTCCACCTGCATTCTTCACTACTCTGGAACGTTGAAGTGATCCATGATCTCCCGGACTATCCTTCGCCGTGTTTCTGTGTCAACCTTCCGAAACCCCGGCAGGTTTATGTTGAGCCTTGCCCTGCCAACAAATGCACACACACTCCTGAACCTCGTACGTGCTTTATCTGGTTTAATTGGAGCCCAAGACTTTAAATCGATCTCAATTACTTCATATACACCTTTAGGCTGGTGTGTGGGCTTCCTTGGAGCGTTCCTCTGTGTCCTGACCGAAAGGGTAATTGCTGCAGCTCTATCCTGTTCAAGATTACTTGATCCCTCACCATCTTCTAAAGACCTAGGGTTGTTGAAATCAGATGAAGATACATCACCTGAAGCATGAGTGATGCCGCTGCTATTCGGCATCTACAGAGAACATATGCGAAACTCAGGAAAGGAGGATAAGCATAAAACTAACAACTTGGTATCAAACTTTCTAAACATGTCATGCAATAATTTAGAAAATGTACGACTAATTTGTTAAGTTTGTGTGACTCGGGCGCCCGTGATCTGTAAATCGGCAGTAACTTATTGGAACAAATACAACTTATATGTACTAGTTAGGAAGGTAGATAATTAACATATATATGCTCTCCGTTATTTTATAGCCAATTTCCAATTTGGGAACATACGGAACGAAATAGGAAGAGAGATTACGAGGAAATATGCCTCACTGCGATGGAGAGCAGTAACTAACAAGCTTCTTAATGCAAACCCGGACGGACCAGAGGAGAGGCGAGGGTTACATCATCGATATGCTCGAGGGTGGCTGGCGAGCAAACGAAGACGGGGAGGCGCGGGCAGCTGCGTGTTAGGAACGACAGTGGAGCTAGGGTTGACGTGAAGAGCGGGCACACGGCCGGGGTGAGCACGCTGGCGCCGGAGAGGGTTCTGTGGTGGATCTGGGGGAGAGGGGAGCTGGCGATAGATATTGGATGGACTAGTTGAGTGAAACGCGGGCGGGCCATGGGGGGTGTTGGCGGCCTAGGTGAAAAGGGTGGAAAATATCCCCGGTCGCCCGTGGAAAGGCCTATGCAAACGCTTGCCTCTAATCGCTCGTGTGCACAAAGAGAATTTTTTTTTTGAAATGAAGATGTGAGTTCATCGTTTCGCTTCTAAATTTTTCCCACGTTAAGCAATCACCATAATACCATGGGTTTGATTTGCTGGCGCATTTCAGGTCTCGTGTGCTACATGTAAGACATTTTTTGGCATTTACCGTGCATTTTGGCATATAAATCAATTCCTAGGCGGACTGCATTTCCTGTCAAAAGGGATAAGGATTGTCGTTCGATCTGGGAGCATCCAACGGTTCAGATGTACGATCCATGGGGTTTGGGTTCTAGCCAATCAGAACGCATGACTCAGATCACGCGCGCAGCAAAGGAGGGCATCAGCCACGGTTTGGTAGGCACACGGCTTTCGTGAGTGAACCGTGTGCTATTTGAAAACATTTACATGAACTAACATCATATTTTTGTTTCAATGAAAACAATAGTTCATCGTTTCGCCTCCAAATTGTTTTCCACGGCAAGAAATCACCATTGTACCCTACGGTTCGATTTTCTCGTGCATTTGAGGTATCGTTTGCTATATTTGAGTCGTTTGCTATAGTCGCAACTACACGTGGGTGCTAGCTAGCTAGCACAATCATTTATGTGTCGCTTTGGGATTTTTCATTCATTGTTCGAGAAACGGGAAAACATTCAAACAGTTCGGCCGCAGGGTGCGGCCAGAGGCGTATGCCATGTTGGCATTCTAATTATAGGCAATGTATATAG
The DNA here is from genome assembly GCF_002162155.2 of Triticum dicoccoides. Lineage (NCBI taxonomy): Eukaryota > Viridiplantae > Streptophyta > Magnoliopsida > Poales > Poaceae > Triticum > Triticum dicoccoides. Next base: position 232,805,107 of record NC_041393.1, read on the forward strand.
AGTCTGCAAATAACGGAAATCGGTGTGTCACTGTGCCGTGTTCTCAGGATCACATGGAATTTTTTTGGTAAAGATGGCACGAGTTTTGATGCCCACACCTTCCAAATTGGAGCATCTCACAAGAATGATCATAGTTTCCAAAAGGAGACGCGGCACTTCGGACTCCAATCGTCACTGACAACATCTTTACGCTTTGAATTATTTTCACAGTAAACAATCACGTATATACCCTAGGTTTGATTTTCTCGTCCATTTCAGGTCTCGTTGCTATATTCTTTTTTTTCGAAAAGGGGGGTATCCCCCTGCCTCTGCATCAGAACGATGCATACGGCCAAAACTCGTTGCTATATTCAAGTCATTTTTTTGCACTTACCTTGCATTTAGTGCATATAATTAAATTCAAAACTGTTCTACAACAACACATTTGGGAGTTAGTTAGTAAGGAAGGTGTACAAATCATTTATGTGCCGCTTTGCGAGTTTTCATCCATTGTTTGAGAAACATGGAGAAGTTTCAAACATTTCGGCCGCAAGGTGCGGCCACCGGCGTAGGCCTAGTTGGTATTTTAATTACTGGAAATTAAGATGGAGTCCATACTTTTATCAAAATCGGTGTGTGCCCGTGGCGTGCTCTCACGACCCCGGGGAAATATTTTGGTAAAGTTTGGCATGGGTTTTGATGAGCGCTCCTTCCAAACCGGAGCATCTCACATGAAGGACCATAGTTTCCAAAAGGAGACATGTGAATTCAAACTCTAGTGGTCGGTGACTTCACAATTTGGCCTCATAAAAATTTCCACGGTACGCATTCACCATTATACCACGAGTTTTATTTTCTGGTGCATTTCGGGTATCGTTAGCTATATTTAAGACATTTTTTTGAGTTTAACATGCATTTTGTGCATAAAAATAAAATCACAACCGGAATTGCATGTGCTGTTGAAAGGGATGAGGATCGTCGTTCGATCTGGAAGCATCCAACTGTGCAGACGTACGATCCGTGGGGTTTGGGTTCTGGCCAATCAGAACGCATGACTCAGATTACGCGCGTGGCAAGGGGGTATGGGCCACGGTTTAGTGGATACACGGGTTTCGTGAGTGAACTGTGTGCTATTTGAAAACATTTACATTAACTAACATCATTTTTTTGTTTGAATGAAAACATGAGTTCATCGTTTCGCCTCCAAAAAAATTTCCCACGGTAAGATATTACGATTGTACCCTATGGTTCAATTTTCTGGTACAGTTTACCAGACGGCAGACCTCGCTAGCAATCTTAAACTTTGAATATGCAAAAAGAAAAAAGATCTCGTTTAATTTCTATATATACATAGTTGCAAATACACATGCGTGCTAGCGCAAGATCATTTGGGTGTCGCTTTGAGAGTTTTCATTCATTGTGCGAGAAACGGGGTTAAACTTCGAACAGTTCGGCCGCAGGGTGCGGCCAGAGGCGTGGGCCTTGTTGGTATTTTAATTTCAGGAAATGCATATAGAGTCCCGAAAATAACGAAAATCATTGTGCCACTGTGGCGTGCTCTCACAATCGCATGGAATTAATTTGGTGAAGTTTGGCACAAGTTTTGGTGCTCGCACCTTCCACATCGGAGCATCTCACAAGAAGGATCATAGTTTCCAAAAGGAGACGCGACACTTCGACTACAAATCTCAGTTACTCTACATCGTTCCGCCTCAAAAAAATCATGGTCAACAATTGCGGATATACCCTTGGTTTGATTTTCCGGCCCATTTCAGGTCGTTTGCTATGTTTAAGTCATTCTTTGCACTTACCTTGCATTTTAGTGCATATAAAGTCAAAAACCCTACTATACTTAGGCTAGTCATAGTGGAGAGTGTCATATACTATATATATATATATATATGTATGTATATATATGTGTGTATGTATATATACAAAACAACCGAACTGCAACGAAAAAAAACCCACACCCCACCCTTATCCTCCCACTCTCCCCACGCCCCAGCCAGCCACCTCCCTCCCCACCTTCTCCTATGCAGCGCGCCCCTACCCTCCCCACCTTCTCCGGCGACACCGCCCACCAACACCTCCCTCCCCGCGCCGCACCACACCTCCCTGCCCACCTTCTCAGGTGCGGCGCACCCCTACCCTGCTTACCTTCTCAGGCGGCGCCACCCACCACCACCTCCGACTGCGTCCCACGGCACAACCCCAGGGACGGATCCGACTGCAGTCATGGCGGGATCCGGCCGTCCTCCTGCACCTCCCCAGGGACGGATTCGGGCGGTTCCAGTCCGCCACGCTACCAGGCAACGGGATCGAGGAGCACACCTTCGCCTCCCTCCCCCGTCCCCATCCAGGATCCCTCCTCTCACGCCGCCTCTGGATGCGAGCCATCGCCACCAACGGCTCGCGCCCCGCCGGCAATAGGGCCCGCCATCACCCCCATGGCCTCGCCTCCGTCACCCCCAGGGCCGGCCATCAACTCGGGCTACGCCCCCGCCAAGAAACCACCAAATCCAGGGGATCCGGTTCCACCTCCCTCGTCCGCCCCTGCCCCCTGGGTAGCTACCCCAACGAACATGCATCCACCCGAGCTCTCCGTGCCTCCCCGGCGGCCATCCTCTTCCTATCGGGTTGCCTTCCCTCGATCCCGGCAAGGCTAAGGTGCTCCCCCGGCGCGGTGACCGCCACGGCTTCTCCTCCTGAAAATCCGGTGGTCATGGCCTCCGTCGTCTCCTGTGCTGCTTCCCGCAGCCGCGGCTGATGAGCAGGACGACGGCTGTGGTTTCTCTCAGACCCCTCCAAATCGCCTGCAAGAAACTCCCCTCCCATCTCTAGGGGTCGCGGGCGTGTGCAGCTCGCAGGCGTATTGCCTGTAGCTCGCATGGGTGTGCATGTGCAGTTCCTCCCTCGCGATTGTTGCCACCGGCGCCCTGCTCCTCCATGGGCCCGTCCTGGTCATCTTCATCCTCGCACACTCACCTTCTCCTGGAGGATGAGAAGGAGGTAGGTGTGGGGCTTGGTGGATGAGGAGGAGGTAGGTGCGGATGTCAGCGAGCGAGCCCAAGAGGAGGAGCGACAGGCGCGCACCACGGGTCTCGTTAGAGCACCTCTGGAGGAGCCGGATTCCCCCACCACCGCGCGACCGTGCATTCCCCCCAGCGGCTTCCTTGTCCCTGTCGACGCAGGATCCAGCAACACCTCCCTTGACGAGCTCCCTTCCCCGGCTACCACTCCCACCGGCGCCGTGCATGCAGCACGCCCACGACGGATGCAGTGCGGCAGGGCAGCAGATGCAGTACGGTAGGGCGGCCGTGCGTGTTCGCCGGTGTGGTCGCTACAGATTGCCGCGTGGGTCACTCCCGAGGATCACTTTTTTATCGTGTGGATGTTCTCTCTTTTTGATCGTGTTGCTCACTTGTTGCCTTTGGTATGCAGATCACTCTTTCCGCCATGTCCGAATCATGTAACTCCTTGAGAGGTTTGCTCCTCTGTCTAATGTGGTTAACTCTGTTCCTTGTGATCCAAACCAGTTCGGTGGTGGCGATGCAGACATATGTGCAGTCCACTTTGGTCGATGTACATCGTTTTTCAGTTAGCAGGACCTCAATAATGGTCACGACGATGATAGTTGTGGGATGCCGACGCAATTTTTGCACTTC
>NC_041393.1:232809018-232827791 GCF_002162155.2 Triticum dicoccoides
GATGCAAAATAGTTCTTTTGCTCTGCATGTTGTTCGCTTGGCCCTGGAGTGCAGCTCGGATGGGCTGCATGCGATGGCTTTGTGTGCTTTTTTTTTGTTGTCCCTAGTTTTGTTGTTTTGATTGGAGGAAATTTGATGCATTTTGCACTGCTCTAAACGTGCATTCTTTCATGGACACAATTGCAGTACAGTGCATAGTATGAAGGAGTTCACTTTGTAAAAAAAAATGTACAGAGGAGTTCACCTTTTATTATTTTTGGAGGAATTTTTTTGCAAATTTGTGGACATCGATGTAGTTTATTAAGAAAACCTTGGCAGTGCACTTCACAAAACAAAAAAAGCGCTGAAGTTCATGGTTGCTCCGATGCGTTACACACATGCGATTCAATTAAACTATAGAGAAGATGAACACATAAAAAATTTGATGCAGCTCACTAACATTAACAATATAGCTCACTAATATTGACCATGTAGTCTAGATGAATTTACAAAAAAAAGAAAGACAAAACAATTATGTAGCTCACTCCGACATAGGTTGTGGTTCACTTGCCCTCGTCACCGCGGTCCACTCGTTCATAAAAAATGTTGAAAAACACTCACAAAAACTCGTGTGAGAAAGTTTACTCCCGATAAAAGAAACCATGAAGTTCATTTGACTGTTTGATGCAGTGCGGTTTTTCGGTCTGAAGCAGTGCATTTATTAGTCTGATGCAGTGCACGCGACGATTTGGGTGTCGCAAAAACAGAGTGCGTCGCAAAAACAGAGTGTTCGGGTTTTGATATTTTTAAAACTGCTCTTAAATCGTAAGTAATTAGAGGGAGCGTTCTACATGAAAAAGTTGCGTCTCGACGATATCTTTCCGACGACGTATAATTTGAATCATTTCGCTCAGCGGTTTGTAATTTTTTTGCAACAAACGGCCGCTGCCTCTCGTCATCAGCCGCACAATTTTCAAAATTAACGAAAAACCCTAAGGAATCTCAAAAACATTTAAACATATGAAAATTGCGCCTCGCCCGTAGCTTTCCAACGACATATCACACGCCTCGTTTCGACAAATGGTTCAAAAACTGGAGCGAAAACAGTACAAAAATTGCAAAAAAAAATCAAAAATACAGAATTCCGCGATTCACTAAATTTGAAAATGCTCTTGAACTGTAATGAATTAGACAAAATAATAGATTTGAAAAAGATTCAGCTTGACGATATCTTTCCAAGGCCGTACAGTTTCCTTCATTCCGATGTGTGATTTAGAAAAAATCGCAAAATACGCTCATTGCGTCCCGTCGTGCATGCACTATTTTTGAAAATGCTCTTAAACCGCGATGAATCTCGAAAAGTGTTCAACTTGACGAGGCTGCACATTTTTCATAGCTATCCAATGGTATATTTTACGCCTCATTCCGGCAAATGGTTTAGAAACTGAAGCGAAAACAATGCCGAAAAATGTATGCAGTTTTTTCTGGTGACATTGCAGTGCTCATTTGATGGGAATGCAGTGCCCTCGCGTTGAGCATGCAATGCGAAAGTGTTATCAGAATAACTATTCTACTAATATTAGCAGAATAGACCGGCTGTATATATATATGATCTATACTAGCTATAGTGTATGATACTGCCTTTAATTATAGCGCATAGTATAATACATAGAGTATATATAGTATAGATCATATTTATTGCCATGCATGACACAAATTAGCATCGCATTTAACATGATATGATGTCTACCTATATGTTACTTTAACGGTCTAACCCTCATTATGTTTAATTCTTTGCCACATCAGCATACTTGCTATTTACCGAGTGCATGGTATCGTCGGCTATGATACCACCACTATGGCCAGCCTTTGTATAGTGGGGAAGTATCATATATACTACAGTATCATGCATATGATATTAGTGTATGATAGTACGTACATACCTTCATATAGTGCATATATATAGTATCATAGAGTAGTATATATATACCATATAAATGACCGTATTTATGGACATGCATGACACAAAGTAGTATATCATTTATATTATATATGTTACAGTATCTATGTTACTGCTTCTTTGCCACACATCATCATATTTGCTATTCTCGAGTGCATGATACTGGCTATGATACCCCCACTATGGCCATCATAAGGTTGGTCGTAATGGGAGTATCAAGCAGTATCATGCATGACAACTAGACTTTTTGGATGATGTGGCACACAGTTAAATGAGGAAAGAGAGGGCGTGGGCCGGGTATCATATCATGATACCGTATCACATATTAAATATTGTACTACTTTGTGTCATGCATGGCAATTATTAAGACAACCTAAGATACTAACTTGTGATACTATGCGCGCATTACAAAGGTAGCTAGCTAGTATCGATCATATACTAGTATCATGCATATATATATGATACTAGCTAGCTAGTCTATGATATACTAGCTCTACCTCACTAATGCATAGTGTCATAGAGTAGTATCATCTAGTACTTTATTTATTGTCATGCATGACACATAGTAGCATAGCATTTATTATGACACGGTTTCATGATATGATACTTAACCCTCTCTTTCTTCATTTAATTCCATGATAGCTCATCCAAATTGCCTAGTTGGCATGTGTCGGTGTCAAAACCGGCGGATCTCGGGTAGGGGGTCCCGAACTGTGCGTCTAGGCGGATGGTAACAGGAGATGAGGGACACGATGTTTTTACCTAGGTTCGGGCCCTCTTGATGGAGGTAAAACCCTACGTCCTGCTTGATTAATATTGATGATATGGGTTACAAGAGTAGATCTACCACGAGATCAAGGAGGCTAAACCCTAGAAGCTAGCCTATGGTATGATTGTTGTTCGTCCTATGGACTAAGGCCATCCGGTTTATATAGACACCGGAGAGGGCCAGGGTTAAACAGAGTCGGTTACAAAGGTAGGAGATCTACATATCCGTATCGCCAAGCTTGCCTTCCACGCCAAGGAAAGTCCCATCCGGACACGGGACGAAGTCTTCGATCTTGTATCTTCATAGTCTTGGAGTCCGGCCGATGATGATAGTTCGGCTATCCGGACACCCCCTAGTCCGGAACTCCCTCAGTAGACCCTGAACCAGGCTTCAATGACGATGAGTCCGGCGCGCATGTTGTCTTCGGCATTGCAAGGCGGGTTCCTCCTCCGAATAATTTATAGAAGATTGTGAACACCAGGATAGTGTCCGGCTCTGCAAAATAAATTCCACATACCACCGTAGAGAGAATAATATTCACACAAGTTCAATCTACTGACGTATTCTGTGGCGTGACGTCACACCACAACCAAGCCTTTATTTGAAATGTTTTTATTGTACCACTTCAGCGTGTTTAGCGAAGCGGTTTCCTTGGCACGTCCTGTCGAAGCAGAGATCGTGTTCCCCTTATTCCGGGATTCCCATCAATACGGACGTGGGTAACCCAACCGCGCCCGTTGCCACGCCACCTCCATCGAAGGCGGGTTCCAAACGGTCACGGGGACGGCTCTTGGTATTCTTCCTCTTTATAATGAGACCAAGGCCCGTTCTTTTTATTCAATCTTCTATCGAATCCGCCCCTCTCCCTGAGTTCCAACACCCAGGGCTCCGAATTCAGGTACCTTCGATCCTCGACAATATCCGGTCCTGATCTACGAGGCCGGTGGATGCCCTCCTCTGTCACGGAGGAGGACGTGCTAAAGCTGAGAGATGCCAGGTATTTAACCTACGAGATTTCGCATAGGCTGCCTGCCCGAGGGCAAGTTATCCCAACTCCCGAGCCCGGCGAGATCGTCGTGTTCATGTCTCACTTCCGTCGGGGTTTAGGCTTCCCGACGGATCCCTTCATGAGGGGGCTCATGTTTTACTATGGGCTGGAATTCCACGACTTGGCTCCAGAGTCCATCCTCCATATCTCATCATTCATTGTCGTTTGCGAAGCCTTCCTCCGCACTACCCCTCACTTCGGCTTATGGCTCAAAACCTTCAACGTGGAGCCGAAGATGATTGAGGGGCGTCAGGCAGAGTGCGGCGGGGCGGTTATAAGCAAGAGGGCCGAAGCTCCATGGCCCAAGGGCTCTTTCCAAGAGGAGCTCGGCTTGTGGCAACAGGAGTGGTTTTATATCACCGCTCCCCGGGGCCGCAGGCAGAAGCCGCCGCCCGTCTTTCGCTCGGGCCCTCCACAGCAGCTGACGTCATGGGTCAACAAGGGGCGTGACTGGGGGTCGCCCAAAGACGTCCCCCTGTTGCAGGACCGGATTCGAGTCCTCCAAGAAAGGAAGATCAATCTGGTCGCAGTGGTGCAGGTCATGTTGATCCGGCGCCTACTGCCCTGCAAACGTCGCCCCCTCCGCCTGTGGGAATTTAATCCGGAGGGGCCGCGAGCTCTTCAACACTTCATGGGTTTGACTCCCATGGAGATGTATAAACTGTTCTTCGGATCGCAAGAGACGCATCCGGAATTGACCGAGGACGCTGGCCTAAGCTGCAATCGCCCGGATACTCAAGTAAGTAGCCCTATGTCCGGACACACCATCCATTTATTTATCACGAGCTTGCCTTTTAACCAGCTATCCCTGGACAGGAGTGGATAGCGCAAGCAAAACTGATACGGTGTCCGGCCCCCCTCCCTGAGACCACGCAGGATCCCGTGTTAATTAAAATGTTGGAGGTTGCACCTTCAAATGAGGGCGAAGGGGGGCACGGGGAAACTGTCACCTCTGCCAAGGAGGCGTTTAATAAGGGAGGAATCGAGAGTCCCTCCTTCCAGGGGGAGAAGTGGAACGCTTCCGAAGACCCGGAGGCCAAGGCCTCAAAGCGGGGAAAGAAATCTGTACCGGAAGGTCCTGCGCCAGAAAGCGCCCCGGCAGTACTGTCTCCTCGGAGGAATCAGCCCTCTAACGAGCCGTAAGCAAAAAGGGGGATTTTATAATTATTAGACACCCCTGCTTAATGTCTAAAGGTAACCAAAGTTTTTACCTTGTAGTTCGGATCTCAGCCCATCCCAGCACAGCTCATCTTCGGGAGACCTTCGTCCGGAGATGATGGAGAGCGAAACGCCTCCATCTGCCGCCCCATCGCACGGGGCGGACGACCCTGAGGTGTCGTCGCGGAGGGTCTCCTCGAGTCCGGCGGGGCCGGAGAGTTTGGCACCCATTGGAGTACGGCCGGTGGAACTGCAGGATTTGCTTAATAGGGCGTCCATCTCAGAAGATCACCGCACATTAATGGGTAATGTGATTGAGAGGATCTCGTCAGCCGAAAGCGGGTTGTATGAGGCCGTCGGAAGTTTACTGACGGGATTTGAGGTACACAAAAAATGACATACCTGTTGACAGTTTTGCACATGAAGTGCGCCCTGTATAGTAGCCCCTGAGACTTGGTATGCTGTCGAAAACGGCAGCGTGCCTAGGATCATAATCTCAGTTATTAACTGTCGCCTTTCCTATGCAGGTGGCGGAACGTTCGATGGCCAGCCGGACGGATGAATTCGCCGAGCTGAAGAAGCAACTCGACGCTGCAGATGCGGACATCTCGCTGGTCAATAAACGACTTGATGAGTCACAAGGTATGTGATTGCGCTGCGGTCGCTTAGTAAGGGAGCTGATGCCCATTCCTTACAAGTTGTATGCTTGATGCAGATGGTGCTGCTGCTATGGAAGACCTTCGAGCAGAACTTGCTCGGGCCAAGGAGCAGGCCAGAAAAAGCGAGGCGGCCGCCTTGAAGGCAGCGGAAGAGCTAGAAGCCGAGAAGGCTGCTCACTGCCGAAGCAGGGAGGAGATGGCCGGAATGGCCAGGAAATTAAAAGTTGCTACCGACCGCCTGGAGGTTCTTGAAGGAGAACGCCGAGCGGAGCAAGAGGACCTGAAGAAGGCCGATACCGAAGCCAAGGATGCCCGTAGTGCGATGCGGGCTATGAAGGAGGAACTGCGTCAGGTCGGAGACATTGTGGCTGGAAAGCCCTTTATGCTGCGTAGGAAGTTCACGGATCCGAAGTATGCTCAACTAGGCCGATTGTACGGTGCGGAGGATCCTTATCTGGACTTGGCGGCGAGTGCGGCTGACGCAGTCGTGCACTTTCGAAGCCAGGAGGATCATGAAATGGAAGAGCTTTTCTGGTCTCAATTCCATAGTCCGGAGCGTCCACTTCCGTTGAGTGATTGGCTGGTTGAGTGGGCTGAGCTGAATAGATTGTCCGGACTGGCCATGACAGATGTGGTAACTCATCTGTGGCCGAAAAGCCCCAAGCCAAAGAGTTATTTTGGCTTGTTGCAGCAATTCCTTGGGGCAGTGCCGCATATTAAGGCGATGAAGCGGTCGGCATGCATAGAAGGTGCGCGGATGGCTCTCGCCCGTGGTAAAACATACTGGGCGGAGATGGATGCCACCGCTGTTGCATTCCGGGGTTCGGACAAAAGCCAATTCCCCACCGAGCATTACTTTGAGGAAGTCCTGCAGGGCGCTCGTATAATAGAGTCGCAGTGCTCGAAAGATGTTATGTTTGAATGACATGTATGATTTCTAAGATCATGTTTATAATGCAATGACTTTTTATACTTGTGTGTTCAAGTATTGAACTATCTCCTGTGCGGCCGTATATGTATGTATAATCTGAAAGATGGCAGTCTTTGGCTTCAGCCCCCACGCACATGGTGCGGGGGTGTTTGCAAAAAGAAAAACGCTTTTTCACACTTAATCCAACGCCTTGGTCCTTTTAAGGAGGTGATAGCATAGCAAACTAGGCAACCGGACTATAATGCTTTATCACTTTCACTTAGCCATAGGAGCTCGAATGTGGGGCTACTATATAGCCCCTGATGGCACCGCGCTTCTTCGAACTTGGGGCGCGTATGTGCCTGACCGGGAAGCGGTCCTTCGTCAAAGCGGAGGAATTCTAAACATTCCAATGGTCGATCGAGTGGTTGACCAGTCTCACGCTATATCATGACAGTCAGTTTTCGGCTTTCTCTACTGAGGTGCTCTCCCGGCCGAACCGGGGCACAATCGCAGTAGTTCTCCTGGTGCCGCGTTAGCCGATGATACGGAACGTAAGGCAGCAAAACACAGGAGCCGGGCAAACCCAACATTTGACCAAAGACATGATTCGGAGCTGATGCATATAAGGCCTAACTCGAGACGCCGAACACTCCCTGAGGTGTTCGGTCTTTATGATATCGGGCAGAATAAAGCCCTAAGCCCCTAGTGTCCAGGTACAGGCGGGAACTTCTGACGCGGCCGATGCCAAAATGCCAGCCTCCTCCTCGGCTCTGGTGGGAAACCGAGGGATGTGTATCAACAAGAGACAGTGAGAAAGGTTTACGCAGGGTCTTAATCTGAAAAGAATCCTTGCAACGGATCCCTACTGCACGTCTGCGCCTGTGTCTCCGTTGTGCTGTATCCTGGACGGGTGTAGCACGTGCTTCATCTGTAAAAGAGAAGGACTTAGTTTCTAAGAAATATCGTGCAAAAAGTGTATCAAAATAAAGTATAATTTGGAAGATGAAGAAAGTTGAGCTTTATTGGCTTTCATCATTTATGCGCGCGGCCCCCTAAAAAAAGGAGGGATGCGGCTGGGAAGCCCCTTCCCGGACTCGTCTAACCATGTCCGAGGTCTAAATGACCTGTTTTTAGGGGCTTTGACCTGCAAGGTCGGAATAATGTGTGGCTATCTAGGCAGCCGCACATTCTCCGTGGTCGAGAGACACCTGAAGTTTTAAGAATATGCCACGTGGACTGGGCATTTTTAAGCGTAAGAGACGCGTAATGCGGTATTGCATGAAAGCGCGCGAAAGCTGCACGCCCCAGTAGTGCTGAAGGGCTACTGCTAAATGGGGCGATGGAGGGTGAGCTTTTCACGACGGAGGTTGTCGGATGAACCGAACACGACCCCTAGTGGTACAGAGCCTGTAAAATTGGCTAAAAAGGCCCGGCGTCACTCCTTTGAAGGAAGTGCTGCTATAACGAATTTTGGTGGGTTCTATCCCCAATGTGCGGACGGTGTCCTGGTATAGCAGGGGCCGCGCTGCGTGTTATCACCTGAAGTGAGTTCACTGTTTTAACGTATAATGGGAAAGTCTTTTGTTTTCTGGAGCGCTGCTTTTGGGTTTCGTCACTGTCACTTGGTGTGTCGAGCCCTTTGTGTTCAGCGTTAAGTCGGCCGGACTGCTTGAAGACCCAACAATCTCTATGGGTATGGTTTGCAGGCTTCCTGGAGGTACCGTGTATTTGACACAGTCTATCCAGAATCTTGTTGAGGTTGGATAACTTGTCACTGTTATCCTTTAAGGGCAGTGTTTTGTTGTTCGGCCGAGAGCTTTGGAATCTGGCGTTGACCGCCGTACTATTTGGACCATTCTCCTTGTTCCGACGCTGATCTTTTTTGCATCGTGATTTCCCATTTTCCATCCCTGATTTCGGATGTACTCGGGTCGCTGGTGCTGCATCTAGCCAACCAGCTGTCTTCCCCCGCGCAAAAGCGGGTCATGAGACTTGTTAGTGCGGCCATTGTTCTTGGTTTTTCCTGGCTGAGGTGTCTGGCGAGCCATTCGTCTCGGACGTTGTGTTTGAAGGCTGCCAAGGCTTCAGCGTCCGGACAGTCGACTATTTGGTTCTTTTTAGTGAGGAACCTGTTCCAGAATTTGCGTGCTGATTGTCCGGGCTGTTGAGCTATGTGACTTAAATCATCTGCATCTGGAGGCCGGACATAAGTCCCCTGAAAATTTGCTCGAAACGCATCCTCAAGCTCTTCCCAACTCCCAATCGTATTTTCTGGGAGGCTTTTAAGCCAATGCCGGGCCGGCCCTTTGAGCTTGAGGGGAAGGTATTTTATGGCATGGAGATCGTCTCCTCTTGCCATGTGTATGTGTAGGATATAATCCTCAATCCAGACTCCGGGGTCTGTTGTTCCGTCGTATGCCTCTATGTTTATGGGTTTAAATCCCGCTGGAAATCCATGATCCAGTACCTCGTCGGTAAAACATAGTGGGTGTGCGGCACCCCTGTATTTGGGTGTGCCGTTGTCTTCAAATGCTCGGCTGGTTGTGTTACTTCCTCGAGTCTTCTTTTTTGGCCCATAGATAGACCTGGCCGGGTTATCCTTTTTCTGAAGATCTTTATGCTGATCATGTGCCGGCTTGTGTGTGGCGCCCCGTGTTGCTCTTGGCCTGTCATCTGGTCGTCTATCCGGCCAGGTGGCCCCTTTCTTTTTTGACTGCGGGGGCTCGAAGGCCTCCTCGTCAAATTCGGGCAACAACTTGCGCTTCGGGTAGCTCTTTGTCTGGTGACTAGTGCCATATTTATCTGCGGTGTTGAATACTTTGCTCCATCTTATTCTGAGTGTGTCTTCCGCTGTTTTGAGCTTCCGCCTTTGCTTCTTCAAACTTCTTGCAGTGGCGACGAGCCTGTTATGGAGATTCGTATGCTCTGGTGATGTGAGATCATCTTCGCCGGGGATGGGTTGCTTGTCCGGTTCATGTCCGGCTGGCTGCTTGTTGACGTGTGCGTCGTCCACTGCTTCGCCCTGCTCTAGGGCCGGGTCCATATGGGTACCGTTTTTGTTGATGCCGGTCTTCGGGCGGCGCTTGCGTCGCCGCTTTGTTTGTATGTTGGGGGAGTTGTCCTTCGCCACGTCTCGTTTTTCCTCATTGTCGCTTCCTTTTGGTGTGTCCACCATGCATACGTTGTGGGATGGGGTGGCTTTCTTGCGCCCGTTAGGCGCTGGTTCTTGGTCGTCTCCGGCATCGTCGTCCATACCGTCGATGTTCTCAGAGTCGCAATCTAGCATGTCGGTTAAGTCGTCGACAGTGGCTACCAAGTGGGTGGTGGGTGGGCTCTGAATTTCTTCGTCGTCCGCATCCCAACCGTCCTGGCCGCAGTCCGGCCAGGCCTCTCCTAATAACGAGAGGTACTTTAGCGAACTCAAGATGTCGCCAAAAGGTGAGTGTTGAAAGATGTCCGCCGCGGTGAACTCCATGATCGGCGCCCAATTGGATTCGACTGGAGGGGGCGCGGGAGGTCCGGAGTCCGGCACCTCGGAGTCACGAGCTTCATGGGGGACAAGATCGATGTTCGGCTCTATCGCCGTAGAGGTTGCAACCCCCGAGGTGGTGTCTAGCCATCCATCCTTGGTCTGCGCAGCCGGCTCCGAGTCGAAGATCGGAGCGGGTTCGAGTGCGGCCTCCAGGGTACTGTCCGGCTGCAGAGCTAAATCATGCCCATCATGACAGTACGGCATGCTCGGCTGTGGCTCGAATCCGTTGAGGATCAAGTCCCCACGGATGTCAGCCGTGAAGTTCAAACTTCCAAATCTGACCTGACGGCCAGGGGCGTAGCCTTCGATCTGCTCCAGCTGGCCAAGCGAATTGGCCCGCAGTGCGAAGCCGCCGAATACAAAGATCTGTCCGGGGAGGAAGGTCTCACCCTGGACTGCATCGTTGTTGATGATCGAAGAAGTCATCGAACCTATCAGTGACGACACAGAGGAACTCTCAATGAAAGCACCAATGTCGGTGTCAAAACCGGCGGATCTCGGGTAGGGGGTCCCGAACTGTGCGTCTAGGCGGATGGTAACATGAGACGAGGGACACGATGTTTTTACCCAGGTTCGGGCCCTCTTGATGGAGGTAAAACCCTACGTCCTGCTTGATTAATATTGATGATATGGGTTACAAGAGTAGATCTACCACGAGATCAAGGAGGCTAAACCCTAGAAGCTAGCCTATGGTATGATTGTTGTTCGTCCTATGGACTAAGGCCATCCGGTTTATATAGACATCGGAGAGGGCCAGGGTTACATAGAGTCGGTTAGAAAGGTAGGAGATCTACATATCCGTATCGCCAAGCTTGCCTTCCACGCCAAGGAAAGTCCCATCCGGACACGGGACGAAGTCTTCGATCTTGTATCTTCATAGTCTTGGAGTCCGGCCGATGATGATAGTTCGGCTATCCGGACACCCCCTAGTCCGGAACTCCCTCAGCATGCATGATACTAGCTATGATATTCCATTACGACTAGCCTAGCAAAGAAGGTGTACAGATCATTTGTGTGTCGCTTTGCGAGTTTTCATCCGTTTGTTCGAGAAGCGGGGAGAAGTTTCAGACATTTCGGCCGCGAGGTGCGGCAACTGGCGTAGGCCTAGTTGGTATTTTAATTACAGGAAATTCAGATGGAGTCCGAACATCATCAAAATCGATGTGTGCCCGTGGCGTGCTATCACGACCCCGTGGAAAAAAATTGGTAAAGTTTGGCACAAGTTTTGATGATCGCTCCTTCCAACCCGGAGCATCTCACATGAAGTATCATGGTTTCCTAAAGGAGACGTGTCAATTCAAACTCCTATGGTCGGTGACTTCATCGTTTGGCCTCATAAATATTTCCATGGTACACAATCACCATTATACCACGGGTTTTATTTTCTGGCGCATTTCGGGTATCGTTAGCTATATTTAAGACATTTTTTTGAGTTTAACGTGCATTTTGTGCATAAAAATAAAATTACAACCGGAACTGCATGTGTTGTCGAAAGGGATGAGGATCGTCGTTCGATCTGGGATCATCCAACGGTGCAGACGTACGATCTGTGGGATTTGGGTTCTGACCAATAAGAATGCACGACTCACATCATGGGCGTGGTTCCATGGGAACACAACTTTCATTAACGAACCGTGTGCTATTCGCAAACTAGATTGCGTACATATTTTTGTTCACACATACTGTAGTGAGATCAATTGAGTGTGCTATCTCTATGATATAATAATAATAATAATAATAATAATAATAATAATAATAACAACAACAACAAAAAATATTTCATATTCATTCCCTGAGCTGACAACATATCAAGGTCAACATATTAACGGTTCTTACATCATTAGAAAACCGGGCATAACTCAGAAATTCAGTACACGCACAGGTCTAAATTGAACGACTTAAGTTGCAGGGTAGGTCTTACGGCTTAATTCCCATGTACATGGGGGAACTGGGATCATTAGGTTGACCCCGAATGAACTTGGGTTTTCTGATGATTTTACGCTTCTCTGTTACACAGGTGTGTGATCCCTTGGCTGGCAACTCATCAAATTCATTGTACTCGTCCTCATCGGCAACATCGTCGACACCCAGTACCCTCCTCTTCCCATGCATCACTACATGGCAGTTCTTATGCAAAGGGTCTTCCGCATAGAAAATCTGTGTAGCATCACTGGCAAGAATGAACGGGTCCACGTGATATGCCATTGTTGTCCTGTTAACACATGTCTTCCTATAATCATCAACCTTTACTTAACCAAGAGGGATCCATGAGCACCTGAATAATGCCACCTTAACTTTCACATAGTCAAGCTCCCAAATCTCTTTGATGGTTCCATAGTATACCCTTTTATCAGCTTCATCTACAGTCATGCATTCTATTTGAACAGAGCTGTTCTGATATGAGGTCTTCTCATCACGTTCATCAGTGTAGAACGTGTATCCATTTATGTCATATGCTTGGTACGTCAACACCATAGCTTTTGTGCCAACCACGTAGCAATGTCATTGATGGATCCTTGTGCCAAACGCTTCTTCAACCATTCGGTGTAGTTCTTAGTGTGCTCCTTCATCTCCACATCTGATGAAGGCACCATTGGTAAGAAGCTTTGGCATATCTCCGCCAAGTATTCTTCGGTGTAAGTGCTGAGAACTGGACTGTTAAGCAGTACTGTCAAATGGGCTTTCTCTGCCAATTCTCTGGGTGCAGCCATTTGCATGCCAGCAAGGACCAACTTACGTTTCAGCCTTCCCTCATGGCGAGAGAGGGGCAAACCTATAGGTTGTTGTTTCATGTATTCGGTGCAAAACTCAACCACCTCCTCTACGGTATAACCTTGTAGGATGCTTGCCTCTGGATGGTTTTGTCGGATTTAGGGTTCCGGCAAAACCCTTGAGGTTCGAACACTGGGGTGCGCACAAAGATTTCCCCCTACCGAATTTCGCTCTCAGCCTCGCCGCGATCTCTAAGCTTAGCTCGATGAATTCACAACACAAGAGACACAAGATTTATACTGGTTCGGGCCACCGTTGTGGTGGAATACCCTACTCCGGTGTGGTGGTGGTGGATTGCCTCTTGGGCTGATGATGAACAATTACAGGGGAAGAACAGCCTCCTGAGGAGAGGTGTTCTAGTGCTTGGTGGATGCAAGGATGAACTGAGTTCGTTCCGTTCCAGTTGCCGCCTACTTTGGTGGCTAGTCCTATTTATAGAGGCCCTGGTCCTCTCCCCAAATATTGAGCGGGAAGGGATCCAACAACGGCCAATTTGAAAGGGGACAACTAGTACAAGCTATCCTGGCTAAAGGTGGTCTGCGCCTGGCAAAGGCGCTGGCGGTGATGCCGTCTTAGGCTCTGCAGTGACCTCTGTCCTGCCGTCCTGCTGGTCTTGGTCTTGTTGCACCGATATGGAAACCTTTGCCTAATGCCTCGGTACTCCGCGCCCATGCTTGCCCCCTTAGCACCAAAGGGGAAATGAGGACACTGCGCGCGCTGGCGCCCGCCTGGCCTGGGTCGTCACAGCTTGCGTCATAGGAACCTCACGAGGTACCCCTTGCCTTGATCTCTCCGCCCCTTCGCGAGCCTTCCTGGTGAGGCCGCTCCTGAGGAGGCCTTGTGTCGTTCGCCTCGCGAGGGTCTTGAGTGTCGACTGACGAAGATGGGCCGTACTAGGCCACTGGTGGAGCCACGCCGTGGGCCGCAGGCAGGCAAGTCTGGGGACCCCCGTTCCTAGAACGCCAACAGTAGCCCCCGGGCCCAAGGCACGCTCGGACTTGGCTTAGCGGCGAAGCCAAAGGGCAAGTGTGGAGCGCCGCGGGCCCTAACAGCCTGCGGCCTTGGTCGACGCGTGGTGACTGATTGGACGTGGGCGGCGCTGCTTCCTCATGCTGCCTCGGCAACTGCCCGTGTGACAAAAGGCTGGTGCGGGCAATGCTTGCCTTCATTGCTTTCCTTCCTCTTGCTCCAGATCCCCTTTCTTGCTCCTTGCTTTCGAAATCTCCAGATCCGCTTCAATCCTTTCTATTTCAGCGACTGATGGCGCCCCGCAAGGTCAAGGTTGATGCGCCGCCAGCTTGGTACAAGCCAGGCCTGGACGCGCCCACTGTCCCGGAGAAGAATCTCGCCGCCACGCGCCTACTGGCGGTGGGGGAGAGAAATGAAAAGGGGAAGACCAAACTCCGGGCTGGCTCCGCCGTGCCGGAGGCTCAGGGGAGCACTTTCTATCCCTTCTTCACGAGCGTCGTCGTTGCAGGCCTAGTTCCCCCCTTCTCCGACTTCTTCTACGCGGTCCTCCGCCATTAGAGGTTGCAGGCCCTTCATCTCCATCCCAACTCCATTCTTCTCTTGTCGATTTTCGCCTACTACTATGAGGCGTATGTCGGGGTGATGCCGTCCGTGGCTTGATGTCTATTGCACAACCTTCTTCTTACAGACGTTGTTGGGCCTGCAAGTGCATAGGTTTGTAGGACAGTAGCAAATTTCCCTCAAGTGGATGACCTAAGGTTTATCAATCCGTGGGAGGCGTAGGATGAAGACGGTCTCTCTCAAACAACCCTGCAACCAAATAACAAAGAGTCTCTTGTGTCCCCAACACACCCAGTACAATGGTAAATTGTATAGGTGCACTAGTTCGGCGAAGAGATGGTGATACAAGTGCAATATAGATAGTAGATATAGGTTTTTGTAATCTGAAAATATAAAAACAGCAAGGTAAGAAGTGGTAAAAGTGAGCGTAAACGGGATTGCAATGGTAGGAAACAAGGCAAATGGTTCATACTTTCACTAGTGCAAGTTCTCTCAACAATAATAACATAGATAGATCATATAACAATCCCTCAACATGCAACAAAGAGTCACTCCAAAGCCACTAATAGCGGAGAACAAACGAAGAGATTATGGTAGGGTATGAAACCACCTCAAAGTTATTCTTTCGGATCAATCTATTCAAGAGTTCGTACTAGAATAACACCTTAAGACACAAATCAACCAAAACCCTAATGTCACCTAGATACTCCATTGTCACCTCAAGTATCCGTGGGCATGATTATACGATATGCATCACACAATCTCAGATTCATCCAACCAACACAAAGTACTTCAAAGAGTGCCCCAAAGTTTCTACCGGAGAGTCAAGACGAAAACGTGTGCCAACCCCTATGCATAGGTTCATGGGCGGAACCCGCAAGTTGATCACCAAAACATACATCAAGTGGCACGTGATATCCCATTGTCACCACAGATAAACACGGCAAGACATACATCAAGTGTTCTCAAATCCTTAAAGACTCAATCCGACAAGATAACTTCATAGGGAAAACTCAATCCATTACAAGAGAGTAGAGGGGAAGAAACATCATAAGATCCAACTATAATAGCAAAGCTCGCGATACATCAAGATCGTGCCATAGAGAGAACACGAGAGAGAGAGATCAAACACATAGCTACTGGTACATACCCTCAGCCCCGAGGGTGAACTACTCCCTCCTCGTCATGGATAGTGCTGGGATGATGAAGATGGCCACCGGTGATGGGTTCCCCCTCCGGCAGGGTGCCAGAATGGGCTCCTGAGAGGTTTTTGGGGGCTACAGAGGCTTGCGGCGGCAGAACTCCCGATCTATCTTGATATTCGATGGTTTTAGGGTATGTGGAC
The DNA here is from genome assembly GCF_002162155.2 of Triticum dicoccoides. Classification (NCBI taxonomy): domain Eukaryota; kingdom Viridiplantae; phylum Streptophyta; class Magnoliopsida; order Poales; family Poaceae; genus Triticum; species Triticum dicoccoides. Next base: position 232,824,684 of record NC_041393.1, read on the forward strand.
TTATATAGGCAAAAGAAGTCGGTCGGGGGAGCCTCGAGGGGCCCACGAGAGGATAGGGCGTGCCCAGGGGGTGGGCGCGCCCCCTGTCTCGTGGCTTCCTCAATGCTCCCTTTACTTGTCTCCTGGGTCATAATCTTCCCCAAAATCACGCTGCCGAAGGTTTCATCCCGTTTGGACTCTGTTTGATACTCCTTTTCTTCGAAATACTGAAAATGGGCAATAAAACAGCAATATGGGCTGGGCCTCCGGTTAATAGATTAGTCCCAAAAATGATATAAATGTGTAAAATAAAGCCCATGAACATCCAAAAGGGATAATATAATAGCATGGAACAATCAAAAATTATAGATATGTTGGGGACGTATCATGGCTCTGCTGCGCCACTTCTTATTCCTCCGAACCAACTGCGACCACACCTCGGGGTGCGCCAATTTCATTGCATACGCCAAGGCCAACATAATTTCGAAGGCCAGGAAGAGGGTTGACGGCTTCCGGAGCAAGTGGGTCATGATGGATGCCAAGTGTGTCCACCCCCGGTTGGCGCTACCAACAGGGATGCCCCAGTCCGACGAAGGGTGGTCTCGCACGAAGCTCACTGGCGATCGGGCAACATTGGTGCTGGAGAGGATGAACGTTGACCTGAAGCGGGGCAATACGAAGGTGGCAAAGCTGATGGGGGTTGTGCTCCTGAGGGAGTTCTTGATGCAGCGGGTGGCTCCGCTTCAGGCGCGCTCGTGCCCCTTATGGATGCTTGGGGGTGCAGACGACAAGCTTCGCCTGAATCCAGTGGCTTTGACTGATGAGGAGCTGGCCGCAGCTCTCCGCCTCTTGGTCGGGGACGACCAGGAGTATCCGCAGAGTGCCACTGTCCCCTTGTTCCTCCGCAAGGACAGGGTGCAAGTGGTGGCTGCTATGCGCACCTTTGATGGGCGCGGCCTGGTGCCGCCGGCGCCCCGTGTGGTCCGGGGGGCGACGACGCTAGTGGACGTGTCTTCGGGTGACTCCCGCAGAGGAGGAGGAGAGGAGGAAGATGAGGAGCGCGACTCAGAGGCGACCCCCGAGGGGACGGGGGAGACCTCCTCCTTGCGCAAGGCTGACATCCTCTGCACCTTGCCAGACGACGACGAGGCCGACGCCACCCAAGAGAAGGAGGATCCGCCCATGACCCCGACGAGGGGCAGGTCGGCGCTGATCTCCTAAGAGGCTGCTTCTGCCCGGACACCGCCTGGAGCCGCTTCCAGCCCTTCTGCTGCATCTTCTTCTGCTCCTGGAGCCCTTGCGACTGCGCCCCAGGCCGCGAGGCTCTCGGGCTTCAAGCTCAGCAAGAGGAAGGTGGACTACGCCGCGGTAGACCAGTACGTGTTCGTGCTCCATCTTGTTCTTGATTATGCTGTTAGTCCTTGACGTTCACCATCGATTGGCTAGGTCGCCGCCTGCGGGGAAGAAGATGAAGGAGGACACGATGACGCCCTCTGGGGCTGATCCATCTGCCGTGACCGCACCTTCTTCCGTGGGGAGGGGAGGCGGCGGCGTTCGCACCTCCCCTGCCCGGTCATCCTTGCGAGGCCCGGGAGGGCATCCTTGTGAAGAGTCAGCCCCCATGGCCCTGCTGGCTCCGGAGGTGCCGTTACCCGACGCTGCTGCTGAGGTACCCAAGGCTCAGGAGCCCCCATTCTCCCAAGCCATCGCTACACTGCCGCCTCCTCCTTCTGTTGCGCCACTGGTTCCAGGTCCTTCTGCCTCCCTCGATGTCTTGGAACATGCCCTTTTCGAGATGGCCCAGCTGTGAGAAGACCTCCAGGGCACCGACTCCCGTCTGGTAGCCGGGCGTATGGAGCTGGTTTCCGGCTGGCTTCACTCTGACGCCTCTGTCCGAGCGGCACTAAGGCGGGTCACGGCGGCCTCTGAGAAGGAGAAGCAGGCCGCCACCCAAGCTGCAGCCACTCGCGAGGTGGCGCTGAAGGATGCCGCGGCCGCCCAGGACCGCTGCAGGGCACTGGAGGCCGAGCTGAAGGATTTGTGCGACAAGCGCGCCGAAGAGGCTCATGGCCGCCAGGCGGAGGAGGAGAAGATGAAGGCTCGGGAGGACGCTGTCAGGGGTCGCGATGCCAAGCTAGCGCGACCGGCGGAGGCGCAGGCCGCTGAGCGCGATCGGCTGGAAGAGCTGGAGCAGAAGGTGAGGGCGGAGGAGGCCGAACTCGACGTCAAGGCGAAGGTCCTGGCCGAGGACCGCGTGGCCTTCGCACTCCTCGAGGAGAGGTCTCGTGTGGCGCTGAAGTCACTCTATGAGAAGGGCATGGAGAAGCGGCTAACTACCGACGAGGATGGCCCCGCCCAGCTGCTTCCTTACTTGGTCGAGGCGCTTGAGGAAGTAGTGAGCGGCATCGGCCCCATGGCAGAGGAAGAAGCTCGCGTCCTTTCTTCCGCTGCATTGACGCGCGTCTTCAGCCACCTCCACCTCCGTGACCCTGACGCCAATCTTGACGAGCTGCTAGAGCCTGTGGATGGCGAGTGCTACGCCGCTGCTGCTGAAGCCGTGAAGGGCTAGGTGGAGGCCTTGCTAGAGAAGTTTCGCGCCTTCGATCCTGCTCCCATGGCAGGCAGTGCTGCTGATCCCGTGGCCTCGGATGGTGGTACAGGTGAAGGCGATGCCACCACAGGAGTGGAGTCCCTGGCGGGCGACGTGGTGTCCGAGGATGACTTACTTACGGCTTCTTTCCTGCTTAATTCCTGCAATGTGCACCATGCCTCGTGGAGGCGTTTAAACTTGCATCTGGTATTGTGAAGACAATTATGGTTTGTAATATTTGCTTCGAGATCTTGCAGCTTTCTTCCTATTTGCTTTACGTTCTACATCGGCAGGGCCCAGCCCCGCGCATACCTCAGCCGCCGTTGGCCCCGACTGGATCACCAGGACGGGACCAAGGAGTGAGGGGCTACGTGACCAGTTAGGATCCTGAGTCGCGATGCTCAGGAGTCCCCCTTGACGCGCAAACAGCTTACAGGAAGGGAACGTAGGGGTAGATCTAGCGTTCTACGTTGGCAGAGCCCGACCCCGCGCATACCTCAACCGCCGTTGGCCCCGACCGGATCACCAGGATGGGACCA
>NC_041393.1:232828194-233028865 GCF_002162155.2 Triticum dicoccoides
GGACCTGGCTGGGTGGCGTATGCTCGAGAGTGACCCGGGTGCTACCCCTGTGCCCAGCCCCCTAGCGACGCTCCCAAGGGGAGGTGTTGCGATGAGGCCAGACACTGAGCTCTGGGGCTCCCTGAGGTTGATACGGCCGTGGGGCCGCCCTCAGTTGTTTATCACCAACGCGGAGCATAGTGCTTCCATATGTGTACGGGCATAGCCGCTCCTCGGCAGTGTCATCGGCCAGCATGGAGCATGGTGCTTCCACTGGTGCGTGGGAGGGGGACTCCCTGCTGCGGAGAGCCCCCCGGGGCATGTACAGCCCCGCCCTGACACATGGCTTGCACGACAGGGCTAGACGAGGTGTGTCTGGGCACTCGTGAGCCAGCGCGGGACTCACGAGGCCCTACCTCAAGGCGGGTTGCGCCTGGTCTTGGGTCTTTGACAGCTGTGTGTTCCTGTGAGATGGTTAGGTACAAATGCTCTACGTCCTCAGGTCCCAGCCCTCGAGCGAAGCCGCCACTGGTATGCCAGGTCGTGATGCCGTGGTCAAGGCCAGGTGGTGAGGGTTGGAGAGCCAGTAAGAGCTCCTGAGTCGTGATGCTCAGGAGCCCCCCTTTTAACGCGCAAGCGAATTGCATGAGAGAGGGAGGGACCCATGGCAGGTGGCAATCGAGTAGGTGATAATCGTAGGTAGATTAGGCATGAAAGGCAATCAGCTTAGGTAAATGTAGAATGGATACATGCCACTAGGTCAGACCCAAGCGGCTTGGGGATGATGCAGCCCGAGGGGCGCCCCCCAACAAGGTAAGCCAAGGACATAAAAAAAGATACATGCTGCGGGGACGGACCCGCGCGGCCTGGGAATGATGCAGCCCTGAGGGCGCTCCTAGCTAAAATGAACTTGGGAGATGTCACCTGGTTCTGTTGTAGAGGGGGTGTTGGGGCAGCTGAAGATGCGCAGTGAAGGGGCCGACCCTCACGAGCCACCGGGGCCTTGAGCCTTAGGAGGCTCTAGGGGCCAGGTGGTTCTTTGAGGACAGTCTCCATCTCTGCTAGGATCGCATGGTGCCTGGCCTCCTGAGCCGCCAGGATGCTCCACAGGTGATGCTGGTAGGTGGCAGCCGCGTTCGGCAGGCCGAAAGGCATGCGAAGGTAGTTGTGTGGCGGACCCTCATAGCGTCCCACGCACGAAGGCCTGAAGCGCTCCTAAGATGCGGCTCGGTTGAGCCCTAGGACGTCGATGTAGACGCGCAGCCCACCATCCTCGCCTGGATGGGAAGCAACGCCAGGCGGGCGGCGGTCGCCGCGCACGGCCCTCGCTTCCTGAAGCTCCTGAGTGGTCTTGGCAATGAACTCCTGAACATTGGGCTTTCCACGCCCCGTGTCTTCCTGAGGGAAACATGCCGCGAAGCACACCTCCAAGTGGTGCCTGAGCACCTCCCTCGTGATTTTGGCGAGGTCTGAGGCCCTCCAGAAGAGAGCCCTCGAGCCCTGCCCGAGGAGGGTGTTGGGTGCACCTTCCTATGCGATGGAAGGAGGCGCCCCAAGCACGGGCGTTGATGCTGACGCAGCACCACCTGAGGTGCCAACCTTCTGAGGCCCTGTGCAGAGCGGTTGCTTCTTCTTGGGAATGGCCTCAGGAGGGTTCTCGCCCTTGCTGTCCGGGTTCTCGATTGCTGCGGCTTGGAAGGCACGCTCGAGGGAGCACACCGCATCTTTCTCTTCACAGGGGACCGTGATGATTCCGCCGCTTCCTGGCATCTTGAGGACGTTGTAGCCGTGGTGGGTCACTGCCATGAACTTGGCCAGGGCTGGATACCCGAGGATGGCATTGTACGGCAGGTGGATGTGGGTGACATCAAAGTCGATGAGCTCGGTGCGGTAGTTGTCGCACTGTTTGAAGGTGACAGGGAGGCGGACCTGCCCTATCGGGGTGGTGGAACCGTCGGTAACTCCTGATAAGGGCTTGGTAGGCTGAAGTTGATCGTATGGCACTTGAAGGTTGTCGAACATCTCAATGGACAGGATGCTAAGCCCTGCGCCACCATCGATGAGGGTCTTGGTGACTTGCATGTTGCTGATGACGGGTGAACAGAGCATCGGGAGAACACCAGCAGTAGCCGCACACTTGAGTTGATCTGCCGAGCTGAAGGTGATGGTGCACTTGGACCACCTGAGCAGGCGCGTGGCCTCGAGCCTGGGGAGGGCTGCGTTCACCTCGCGAGCAAACTGCTTGAAGATACGCTGAGAGGTTGGGGCCTGAGCCCTGCCCAAGATGCAAGCGATAGCACGTGGCTTCTGAAAGCCCCCAGCCCCCTCGTCCTGATGATGGTCGTCAGTTTTTCTTGGCGGCGGCGGCAGCGGAGGAAGGCCAGCGTTCCCCTGGAGGCGGTCCTCGCGAGGCTAATCCCTCCAGGTGCCCTCGCGAGGCTGGTCCTGCCTACGATCCTCACGAGGTCGGTCACGCCATTCCTGGCGAGGTCCATGGTCATCCCATCGTCCTCCACCACGTCCTCCGCCTCGGCTGTAGCCCCAGTCATTGCACTCGGGGCATCAACCAAAGCGTCCTTCTCGAACGGCCCTAAGCTCCTAGCAATTGTTAGTGTTGTGGGTGTGGAGGTTGTGGTAGGCGCAGAACGGTCGGCTGCCCTTGGACGACTCCGGCTGGTCCCTGCCATGCTTCGTGTCTGGTTCCGCCGCGAGCACGACCACTCCCTTGCGCTTCACGTCCTTGGCCTTGGTCTTCTTTTCTTCCGGGTCGGCAGCTGGGAGCTCTAGGAGGGAGAGGCGTCCCTCCTCAGCTCTTGCACACTTGGTCACCAGGTTGAACAGCTCCAGGGATGTGCACAACTCCTCGTGGATGGCGAGCTCCTCCTTCATCTTGACGTCACGGATGCAATCAGAGAACGCTGAGATGATGGCCTCGTCCTTCACCTTGGGGATCTTGAGGCGGACGATGTTGAAGCTGGACGTATTTCTACAGGGTCTCCCCGGGCTGCTGCTTGATGCGGCGCAGGTCACCCGCGATCGGGGTCGGTTGCGAGTGCCCTGGAAGTTGGCGATGAAGCGGCTGCGCATCTCGTCCCACGAGGAGATCCAGCCGGGAGGTAGGTTCAGGAGCCACGAGCGGCACCGTCCTTGAGTACCATGGGAAACCAATTCGCCATGACTTTGTCGTCGCTGTTGGCCGCCTCGATGCTCAGATCGTAGAGCTGCAAGAACTCCGCGGCGTCGGGGGTGCCGTCATAGCGAGGAGGTAGGTCCGGCTTGAACTTGCCCGACCAGGCGACGCTATGCAGCTCAGGGGTGAAGGCGCGGCAGCCTGCTGTGGTCACCGGGGCCCTTTGCTGACGCAGAGCTTGCTCTCGATGGTACCCGCGCACCGCTGCCATAGGCAGTACGCGGTCTTGTCGTGCCGGTGCAGGGAGCACGAGGGCGCCTTCTTGAGGCCGAGGGATTTCTTGACAGCTTCCTTCTTCTCGCGCGGGCGCCGGACGTGGTGGGTCACGGCTAGGGGTCGCACGCCTTGGTGCCAGGGCGCCGTCTTGGGGAAGAGGTGGTGGAGGCGCTCCATGAGCCACGTCGCCCATACCTGGCAGAGGGCGAGGCAACGAGACGGACGGCGTGGGAGAGCCCCCTGCGGCGCTGACGAGCTCGGTGATGCGAGCGAGCCATTCCTCGTAGAGGTCGTCGACGGGGCGGTAACGCAGGAGCTCGCACACCATAAGCAGCGGGGCCTGCGCGTCCGTGGGGGCGCGACGAGTGTGGGATGACGAACCGGCTGGGGTCAGCGACGGAGTGGCGGTGCGGCCGTCCCGCCGCACCGAGGGGTGCAGCAAGGATGCTTGCTGCTCGTTCCCCGCCGGGCTGGTGGAGGCATTGGCGGCAGGCGACGGAGAATGACGGGGAGGTCCGCCGACATGAGCCGTCTGGGCGACGCGCATGGCGAGAGCGGCCCGGCGCTCAGCGCGGGCTCAGCGGGCATTGGACATGGATGCGACGAAGCGATGGGACGCAGATCATCATAAGGAAGACTTTGGTGCACCCCTACCTGGCGCGCCAAATATCGGATTTAGGGTTCCAGCAAAACCCTTGAGGTTCAAACACCGGGGTGCGCACGAAGATTCCCCCCTACCAAATTTCGCACTCAGCCTCGCCGCGATCTCTAAGCTTAGCTTGATGAACTCACAACACAAGAGACACAAGATTTATACTGGTTCGGGCCACAGTTGTGGTGTAATACCCTACTCCAGTGTGGTGGTGGTGGATTGCCTCTTGGGCTGATGATGAACAGTTACAGGGGAAGAACAACCTCCTGAGGAGAGGTGTTCTAGTGCTTGGTGGATGCAAGGATGAACTGAGTTCGTTCCGTTCCAGCTGCCTCCTACTGTGGTGGCTAGTCATATTTATAGAGGCCCTGGTCCTCTCCCCAAATATTGAGCGGGAAGGGATCCAACAACGACCAATTTGAAAGGGGACAACTAGTACAAGCTATCCTGACTAAAGGTGGTCTTCGCCTGTCAAGGCGCTGGTGGTGACGCCGTCTTGGGATCCACAGTGACCTCCGTCCTGCCGTCCTGCTGGTCTTGGTCTTGTTGCACCGATATGGAAACCTTTGCCTGATGCCTCGGTACTCCGCGCCCGTGCTTGCCCCCTTAGCACCAAAGGGGAAACAAGGACACTGTGCGTGCTGGCGCCCGCCTGGCCTTGGTCGTCACGGCTTGCGTCATAGGAACCTCACGAGGTACCCCTTGCCTTGATCTCTCCGCCCCTTCACGAGCCTGCCTAGTGAGGCCACTCCTGAGGAGGCCTTGGGTCATCCGCCTCGCGAGGCTTGGCCCCTCGCGAGGGTCTTGAGTGTCAGCTGACGAAGATGGGCCATACTGGGCCACTGGTGGAGCCACGCCGTGGGCCGCAGGCAGGCAAGTAGTAGGGACCCCCATTCCGAGAACACGGACATGTTTCAGTTCTGACAAAAGCGCTTCAGTATTTCCATGAACCGCTCAAAGGGATACTTGTTGCAAAGAAACACATGACCACAATACTTTATCTCGTCGACAAGGTGCATAGTGAGATGGACCATGCTATCAAAGAATGACGGTGGTAAAAACATCTCTAGGTTGGACAATATTCTTGCAATATCATCTTGCATATGATCCAACTCTTCAGGATCTACAACTTTCTGCCGTAGTTGGTTGAAGAAATCACAGAGCTCAGTGAGTGTGTTCCTTATATCTTTGTCCATCAGATTCATGATGGCCACTGGGAGGATTTGTGTCAACATTATGTGGCAACCATGTGACTTCATGTGTCCCGACTTCATTTTACCTGAGCTCACATCCACGGGACTTCTGATGTTTGCGGAGTAGAAAGAGGGTGTCTTAACTGACAACAAATAGGAATGTGTTGCTTCTTTTGTACTGAAATTGTAACTCTGGCGAGCTTTGATGAATTTGTCATCATCTTCTGCTTCACTCTTGCCTTTTGATTGATCAGCAAGCATATCAAGCCGTGAACCCTCACCATCCTTTCTTTTACCTTTAATCTTGAGTAGAGTACCAAGGATGCTTTCACATACATTCTTCTCTACGTGCATGACATCGATGCAGTGACGTACACATAGAATCTCCCAGTAAGGTAATTTCCAGAACACCGATTTCTTCTTAAACACTTGACCCTTGGGTGTTTGTTTCACCGTCAAAGCGTGATTCTTGCCAAGCACAACATTAATTTGGTTAGCCATGTTGTGGACCACCTCCCCATCATAGGGTCTTGGGCCCACTTCTACCTCTACCATACCATCAAATTCAACTTTCATCTTTCGGTATGGATGATTTTTCCGTAAGAACCTACGATGATGCAAATACAAGGTTTTGCACGAGTTGGGAAGTCTTCTACTAGCTGTCCTATCCATGCATGTGACACACCCTACATCTCCCTTTGTTTTCTACCTCGATGTGTTGCCTAATGCCGTCATATCTTGAATGGTGTGCACCGGCATCTCATGTAGATAGAAAATCTCCTTTCTGTAAGCATCATAAAATTTTACAATAGATGCATCTACCCACACTGTCAGCAGTTCTTCTACAAGTACCTGAAAGTAAATGTCGATGAAATTTCTAGGTTGCTTTGGGCCTTGGATAATCATTGACATCATAATGTATTTTTTCTTCATACATAACCAAGGAGCTAGGTTATATATGTTGGGGAACGTAGTAATTTCAAAAAAATTCCTACGCACACGCAAGATCATGGTGATGGCATAGCAACGAGAGGGGAGAGTGTTGTCCACATACCCTCGTAGACCGTAAGCGGAAGCGTTATGACAACGCGGTTGATGTAGTCGTACGTCTTCACGAATCGACTGATCCAAGCACCGAACGTACGGCACCTCCGTGTTCAGCACACGTTCAGCTCGATGACGTTCCCCGGGCTCCAATCCAGCAAAGCGTCGGGGATGAGTTCCGTCAGCACGACGGCGTGGTGACGATGATGATGTTCTACCGGTGCAGGGCTTCGCCTAAACTCCGCGACGATATGACCGAGGTGGAATATGGTGGAGGGGGGCACCGCACACGGCTAAGGAACGATCCGTAGATCAACTTGTGTGTCTATGGGGTGCCCCCCTCCTCCGTATATAAAGGGGGAGAGGAGGAGGGGGCCGACCAAGAGGGGAGGCGCGCCCTAGGGGGGGCAAACCTACTCCAAGTAGGTTTGGCCCCCCTTTCCTATTAGGAGTAGGAGAGGGAAGGAAGAGAGGGGAGGGAAGAAGGAAAGGGGGGGCCGGCCCCCCTCCCAATTCGGATTGGGCTTGGGGGGGGGGCTCCTTTGCTCCTTCTCCCTCCCTTCCACTAAGGCCCAATAAGGCCCATATACTTACCGGGGGGTTCCGGTAACCTCCCGGAACTCCGGTATAGTCCCAATCTCATTCGGAACCTTTCCGGTGTCCAAATATATCCGTCCAATACATCAATCTTTATGTCTCGACCATTTCGAGACTCCTCGTCATGTCCGTGATCACATCCGGTACTCCGAACAACCTTCGGTACATCAAAACTTATAAACTCATAATAAAACTGTCATCGTAACGTTAAGCGTGCGGACCCTACGGGTTCGAGAACTATGTAGACATGACCTAGAACTATTCTCGGTCAATAACCAATAGCGGAACCTGGATGTTCATATTGGTTCCTACATATTCTACAAAGATCTTTATCGGTCAAACCGCATAACAACATACGTTGTTCCCTTTGTCATCGGTATGTTACTTGCCTGAGATTCGATCGTCGGTATCCAATACCTAGTTCAATCTCGTTACCGGTAAGTCTCTTTACTCGTTCCGTAATACATCATTTCATAACTAACTCATTAGTTACAATGCTTGCAAGGCTTAGGTGATGAGTATTACTGAGAGGGCCCAAAGATACCTCTCCGACAATCAGAGTGACAAAACCTAATGTCGAATTATGCCAACTCAACATGTACCTTTGGAGACACCTGTAGAGCACCTTTATAATCGCCCGATTACGTTGTGACATTTGGTAGCACACAAAGTGTTCCTCTGGTAAACGGGAGTTGCACAATCTCATAGTTGCAGGAACTTTGTATAAGTCATGAAGAAAGCAATAGCAACATACTAAACGATCAAGTGCTAAGCTAACGGAATGGGTAAGTCAATCACATCATTCTCCTAATGATGTGATCCCATTAATCAAATGACAACACATGCCTATGCTTAGGAAACATAAACATCTTTGATCAATGAGCTAGTTCAAGTAGAGGCATACTAGTGACACTATGTTTGTCTATGTATTCACACATGTATCATGTTTCCGGTTAATACAATTCTAGCATGAATAATAAACATTTATCATGATATGAGGAAATAAATAATAACTTTATTATTGCCTCTAGGGCATATTTCCTTCAGTCTCCCACTTGCACTAGAGTCAATAATCTAGATTACATAGTAATGATTCTAACACCCATGGAGTCTTGGTGCTGATCATGTTTTGCTCGTGAGAGAGGCTTAGTCAACGGGTATGCAACATTCAGATCCGTATGTATCTTGCAAATCTCTATGTCTCCCACTTGGACTTGGTCCCGAATGGAATTGAAGCATCTCTTGATGTGCTTGGTCCTCTTGTGAAATCTGGATTCCTTTGCCAAGGCAATTGCACCAGTATTGTCACAGAAGATCTTCATTGGTCCCGATGCACTAGGTACAACACCTAGATCGGAAATGAACTCCTTCATCCAGACTCCTTCATTTGCTGCTTCTGAAGCAGCTATGTACTCCACTTCACATGTAGATCCCGCCACGACGCTTTGTTTAGAACTGCACCAACTTACAGCTGCACCGTTTAATAAAAATACGTATCCGGTTTGCGATTTAGAATCGTCCGGATCAGTGTCAAAGCTTGCATCGACGTAACCATTTACGACTAGCTCTTTGTCACCTCCATATATGAGAAACATATCCTTAGTCCTTTTCAAGTATTTCAGGATGTTCTTGACCGCTGTCCAGTGACCCACTCCTGGATTACTTTGGTACCTCCCTGCCAAACTAATAGCAAGGCACACATCAGGTCTGGTACACAGCATTGCATACATGATAGAGCCTATGGCTGAAGCATAGGGAACTCCTTGCATTTTCTCTCTATCTTCTGCAGTGGTCGGGCATTGAGTCTGACTCAACTTTATACCTTGTAATACAGGCAAGAACCCTTTCTTCGCCTGTTCCATATTGAACCTTTTCAATACTTTATCAAGGTACGTGCTTTGTGAAAGTCCAATCAAGCGTCTTGATCTATCTCTATAGATCTTAATGCCCAATGTGTAAGCAGCTTCACCGAGGTCTTTCATTGAAAAACTTTTATTCAAGTATCCTTTTATGCTATCCAGAAATTCTATATCATTTCCAATCAACAATATGTCATCCACATATAATATTAGAAATGCTACAGAGCTCCCACTCACTTTCTTGTAAATACAGGCTTCTCCAAAAGTCTGTATAAAACCATATGCTTTGATCACACTATCAAAGCGTTTATTCCAACTCCGAGAGGCTTGCACCAGACCATAGATTGATCGCTGGAGCTTGCACACTTTGTTAGCTCCCTTAGGATCTACAAAACCCTCCGGTTGCATCATATACAACTCTTCTTCCAGAAATCCATTCAGGAATGCAGTTTTTACATCCATCTGCCAAATTTCATAATCATAAAATGCGGCAATCGCTAACATGATTCGGACAGACTTAAGCATCGCTACGGGTGAGAAAGTCTCATCGTAGTCAACCCCTTGAACTTGTCAAAAACCTTTCGCATCAAGTCGAGCTTTATAGACAGTTACATTACCGTCAGCGTCAGTCTTCTTCTTAAAAATCCACTTATTCTCAATGGCTTGCCGATCATTGGGCAAGTCAACCAAAGTTCATACTTTGTTCTCATACATGGATCCCATCTCAGATTTCATGGCCTCTAGCCATTTTGCGGAATTTGGGCTCATCATCGCTTCCTCATAGTTCGTAGGTTCATCATGGTCAAGTAACATGACTTCCAGAACAGGATTACCGTACTACTCTGGTGCGGATCTTACTCTGGTAGACCTACGAGGTTCAGTAGACACTTGATCTGAAGTTTCATGATCAATATCATTAGCTTCCTCACTAATTGGTGTATTTGTCACAGGAACTGATTTCTGTGATGAACTACTTTCCAATAAGGGAGCAGGTACCGTTACCTCATCAAGTTCTACTTTCCTCTCACTCACTTCTTTCGAGAGAAACTCCTTCTCTAGAAAGGATCCATTCTTAGCAACGAATGTCTTGCCTTCGGATCTGTGATAGAAGGTGTACCCAACAGTCTCTTTTGGGTATCCTATGAAGACACATTTCTCCGATTTGGGTTCGAGCTTATCTGGTTGAAGTTTCTTCACATGAGCATCGCAACCCCAAATTTTAAGAAACGACAACTTTGGTTTCTTGCCAAACCACAGTTCATAAGGCGTCGTCTCAACGGATTTAGATGGTGCCCTATTTAATGTGAATGCAGCCGTCTCTAAAGCATAACCCCAAAACGATAGCGGTAAATCAGTAAGAGACATCATAGATCGCACCATATCTAGTAAAGTACGATTACGACGTTCGGACACACCATTTCTTTGTGGTGTTCCAGGTGGCGTGAGTTGCGAAACTATTCCGCATTATTTCAAATGTAAACCAAACTCATAACTCAAATATTCTCCTCCACGATCAGATCGTAGAAACTTTATTTTCTTGTTACGATGATTTTCCACTTCACTCTGAAATTCTTTGAACTTTTCAAATGTTTCAGACTTGTGCTTCATTAAGTAGATATACCCATATCTGCTCAAATCATCTGTGAAGGTGAGAAAATAATGATATCCGCCACGAGCTTCAACATTCATCGGACCACATACATCTGTATGTATGATTTTCAACAAATCTATTGCTCTCTCCATATACCGGAGAACGGTGTTTTAGTCATCTTGCCCATGAGGCACGGTTCGCAAGTACCAAGTGATTCATAATCAAGTGATTTCAGAAGTCCATAAGTATGGAGTTTCTTCATGCGCTTTACACTGATATGACCTAAACGGCAGTGCCACAAATAAGTTGCACTATCATTATCAACTCTGCATCTTTTGGCTTCAACATTATGAATATGTGTATCACTAATATCGAGATTCAATAAAAATAGACCACTCTTCAAGGGTGCATGACCATAAAAGATATTACTCATATAAATAGAACAACCATTATTCTCTGATTTAAATGAATAACCATCTCGCATCAAACAAGATCCAGATATAATGTTCATGCTCAACGCTGGCACCAAATAACAATTATTCAGGTCTGAAACTAATCCCGAAGGTAGATGTAGAGGTAGCGTGCCGACTGCGATCACATCGACTTTGGAACCGTTTCCCACGCGCATCGTCACCTCGTCCTTGGCCAGTGCTCGCTTATTCCGTAGTCCCTGTTTCGAGTTGCAAATATTAGCAACAGAACCAGTATCAAATACCCAGGTGCTACTACGAGCTCTAGTTAGGTACACATCACTAACATGTATATCACATATACCTTTGTTCACTTTGCCATCCTTCTTATCCGCCAAATACTTGGGGCAGTTCCACTTCCAGTGACCAGTCTGCTTGCAGTAGAAGCACTCAGTTTCAGGTTTAGGTCCAGACTTGGGTTTCTTCTCTTGAGCAGCAACTTGCTTGCTGTTCTTCTTGAAGTTCCCCTTCTTCTTCCCTTTGCCCTTTTTCTTGAAACTAGTGGTCTTGTTGACCATCAACACTTGATGCTCCTTCTTGATTTCTACCTCCATAGCCTTTAGCATTGCGAAGAGCTCGGGAATTGTCTTATTCATCCCTTGCATATTATAGTTCATCACAAAGCTTTTGTAGCTTGGTGGCAGTGATTGGAGAATTCTGTCAATGACACTATCATCCGGAAGATTAACTCCCAGTTGAATCAAGTGATTATTATACCCAGACATTTTGAGTATATGCTCACTGATAGAACTATTCTCCTCCATCTTGCAGCTGTAGAACTTATTGGAGACTTCATATCTCTCAATTCGGGCATTTGCTTGAAATATTAACTTCAACTCCTGGAACATCTCATATGCTCCATAACGTTCAAAACGTCGTTGAAGACCCGGTTCTAAGCCGTAAAGCATGGCACACTGAACTATAGAGTAGTCATCAGCTTTGCTCTGCCAGAAGTTCACAACATCTGGTGTTGCTCCTGCAGTAGGCCTGGCACCCAGCGGTGCTTCCAGGACGTAATTCTTCTGTGCAGCAATGAGGATAATCCTCAAGTTACGGACCCAGTCCATGTAATTGCTACCATCATCTTTCAACTTTGCTTTCTCAAGGAATGCATTAAAATTCAATGGAACAATAGCACGAGCCATCTATGTACAACAAACATAGACAAGCAAAATACTATCAGGTACTAAGTTCATGATAAATTTAAGTTCAATTTGTTGGGGAACGTAGTGATTTCAAAAAATTTCCTACGCACACGCAAGATCATGGTGATGGCATAGCAACGAGAGGGGAGAGTGTTGTCCACGTACCCTCGTAAACCGTAAGTGGAAGCGTTTATCACAACGCGGTTGATGTAGTCGTACGTCTTCACGATCCGACCGATCCAAGCACCGAACGTACGGCACCTTCGTGTTCAGCACACGTTCAGCTCGATGACGTTCCCCGGGCTCCAATCCAGCAAAGCGTCGGGGATGAGTTCTGTCAGCACGATGGCGTGGTGACGATGATGATGTTCTACCGGCGCAGGGCTTCGCCTAAACTCCACGACGATATGACCGAGGTGGAATATGGTGGAGGGGGGCACCGCACACGGCTAAGGAACAATCCGTAGATCAACTTGTGTGTTGTGGGGTGCCCCCCTGCCCCCGTATATAAAGGAGCAAGGGGGGAGGAGGCCGACCCTAGGAGGGGGCGCGCCAAGTGTGGAGTCCTACTAGGACTCCCTAGTCCTAGTAGGATTCCACCTCCCTTGTTGGAGTAGGAGAAGGGGAAAGAGGGGGAGAGGAAGAAGGAAAGGGGGGCTGCGCCCCTTGTCCAATTCGGACCAGAGGGGGGCGGGCGCAGGCCTCCTTCCTTTTGGCCTCTCTCCTCTATTCCCGTATGGCCCAATAAGGCCCATATACTCCCTGGCGAATTCCCGTAACTCTCCGGTACTCCGAAAAATACCCGAATCACTCGGAACCTTTCCAAACTCTGAATACAGTCTTCCAATATATCGATCTTTACGTCTCGACCATTTCGAGACTCCTCGTCATGTCCCCTATCTCATCCGGGACTCTGAACTCCTTTGGTACATAAAAACTCATAAACTCATAATATAACTGTCATCGAAACCTTAAGCGTGCGGACCCTATGGGTTCGAGAACTATGTAGACATGACCTAGAACTGTTTCCGGTCAATAACCAATAGTGGAACCTGGATGTTCATATTGGCTCCTACATATTCTACGAAGATCTTTATTGGTCAAACCGCATAACAACATACGTTGTTCCCTTTGTCATCGGTATGTTACTTGCCCGAGATTCGATCGTCGGTATCCAATACCTAGTTCAATCTCGTTACCGGCAAGTCTCTTTACTTGTTTCGTAATACATCATCCCACAACTAACTCATTAGTTGCAATGCTTGCAAGGCTTAAGTGATGTGTATTACCGAGAGGGCCCAGAGATACCTCTCCGACAATCGGAGTGACAAAACCTAATCTCGAAATACGCCAACCCAACATGTACCTTCGGAGACACCTGTAGAGCACCTTTATAATCACCCAGTTACGTTGTGACGTTTGGTAGCACACAAAGTGTTCCTCTGGTAAACGGGAGTTGCATAATCTCATAGTCACAGGAACATGTATAAGTCATGAAGAAAGCAGTAGCAACATACTAAACGATCGTGTGCTAAGCTAACGGAATGGGTCAAGTCAATCACATCATTCTCCTAATGATGTGATCTCGTTAATCAAATGACAACTCTTTTGTCCATGGCTAAGAAACTTAACCATCTTTGATTCACGAGCTAGTCAAGTAGAGGCATACTAGTGACACTATGTTTGTCTATGTATTCACACATGTATTATGTTTTCGGTTAATACAATTCTAACATGAATAATAAACATTTATCATGAAATAAGGAAATAAATAATAACTTTATTATTGCCTCTAGGGCATATTTCCTTCAGTCTCCCACTTGCACTAGAGTCAATAATCTAGTTCACATCACCATGTGATTTAACACCAATATTCACATCTGTATGTGATTAATACCCATAGTTCACATCGTCATGTGATCAACGCCCAAAGGGTTTACTAGAGTCAATAATCTAGTTCACATGGCTATGTGATTAACACCCAAAGAGTACTAAGGTATGATCATGTTTTGCTCATGAGAGAAGTTTAGTCAACGGGTCTGTCACATTCAGAGCTGTATGTATTTTGCAAATATTCTATGTCCACAATGCTTTGCACGGAGCTACTCTAGCTAATTGCTCCCACTTTCAATATGTATCCAGATTGAGACTTAGAGTCATCTGGATTGGTGTAAAAGCTTGCATCGTTGTAACTTTTTACGACTGGCTATCTTATCACCTCCATAATCGAGAAACATCTCCTTAGTCCTCACTAAGGATATTCTTGACCGCTGTTCTAGTGATCTACTTTTAGATCAAAATTGTATTCCTTTGCCAAACTTAGAGCAAGGTATACAATAGGTCTAGTACACAGCATAGCATACTTTATAGAACCTATGACTGAGGCATAGGGAATGACTGTTCATTCTTTTCTATTTTCTGCCATGGTCGGGTTTTGAGTCTTACTCAACTTCACACCTTGTAACACAGGCAAGAACTCTTTCTTTGACTGTTCCATTTTGAACCACTTCAAAATCTTGTCAAGGTATGTACTCATTGAAAAATCTTATCAAGCGTCTTGATCTATCTCTATAGATCTTGATGCTCAATGTGTAAGCAGCTTCACCAAGGTCTTTCTTTTAAAAACTCCTTTCAAACACTCCTTTATGCTTTCCAGAAAAATTCTACATTATTTCCGATCAACAATATGTCATTCACATATACTTATCAGAAATGTTGTAGTGCTCCCACTCACTTTCTTGTAAATACAGACTTCACCGCAAGTCTGTATTAAAACTATATGCTTTGATCAACTTATCAAAGCGTATATTCCAACTCCGAGATGCTTGCACCAGTCCATTGATGGATCGCTGGAGCTTGCACATTTTGTTAGCACCTTTCGGATCGATAAAACCTTCTGGTTGCATCATATACAACTCTTCTTTAAAAAATCCCGTAAGGAATGCAGTTTTGACATCCATTTGCCAGATTTCATAAAATCTGGCAATTGCTAACATGATTCAGACAGACTTAAGCATAGATACGATTGAAAAACTCTCATCGTAGTCAACACCTTGAACTTGTCGAAAACCTTTTGCGACAATTCTAGCTTTGTAGATAGTAACACTATCAGCGTCTGTCTTCCTCTTGAAGATCCATTTAATCTCAATGTCTCGCCTATCATTGGGCAAGTCAATCAAAGTCCATACTTTGTTTTCATACATGGATCTTATCTCAGATCTCATGGCCTCAAGCCATTTTGCGGAATCTGGGCTCACCATCGCTTCTTTATAGTTCGTAGGTTCGTCATGGTCTAGTAACATAACTTCCAGAATAGGATTACCGTACCACTCTGGTGCGGATCTTACTCTGGAAGACCTACGAGGTTCTGTAGTAACTTTATCTGAAGTTTCATGATCATCATCATTAACTTCCTCACTAATTGGTGTAGTAGTCACAGGAACAGATTTCTGTGATGAACTACTTTCAAATAAGGGAGCAGGTACAGTTACCTCATCAAGTTCTACTTTCCTCCCACTCACTTCTTTCGAGAGAAACTCCTTCTCTAGAAAGGATCCATTCTTAGCAACGAATGTTTTGCCTTTGGATTTGTGATAGAAGGAGTACCCAACAGTTTCCTTTGGGTATTCTATGAAGACGCACTTCTCCGATTTGGATTCGAGCTTATCAGGTTGAAACTTTTTCATATAAGCATCGCAACTCCAAACTTTAAGAAACGACAACTTAGGTTTACTGCCAAACCATAGTTCATACGGAGTCGTCTCAACGAATTTAGATGGTGCCCTTTTAAACGTGAATGCAGCTTGTCTCTAATGCACGACTCCAAAACAATAGTGGTAAAACCGATAAGAGACATCATAGATCGCACCATATCCAATAAAGTGCAGTTACGACGTTCGGACACACCATAACGTTGTGGTGTTCCAGGTGGCGTGAGCTGTGAAACTATTCCACATTGTTTTAATTGAAGACCAAACTCGTAACTCAAATATTCGTCTCCGTGATCAGATCGTAGAAACTTTATTTTCTTGTTACGATGATTTTTTCACTTCACTCTGAAATTCTTTGAACCTTTCAATTATTTCAGACTTATGTTTCATCAAGTAGATATACCCATATCTGCTCAAATCATCTTGTGAAGGTCAGAAAATAACGATACTTGCCACGAGCATCAACACTCATTGGATTGCATACATCGGTATGTATTATTTCCAATAAGTCAGTAGCTTGTTCCATTGTTCCGGAGAACGGAGTTTTAGTCATCTTGCACAAAAGGCACGGTTCGCAAGCATCAAATGATTCATAACCAAGTGATTCCGAAAATCCATCTTTATGGAGTTTCTTCATGCGCTTTACACCGATATGACCAAAACGGCAGTGCCACAAATAAGTTGCACTATCATTATTAACTTTGCATCTTTTGGCATCAATATTATGAATATGTGCATCACTACAATCGAGAGCCAACAAACTATTTTTGTTGGGTGTATGACCATTGAAGGTTTTATTCATTTAAATAGAACAACAATTATTCTCTGATTTTAAATGAATAACCGTATTGCAATAAACATGATCAAATCATATTCATGCTCAACGCAAACGCTAAATAACATTTATTTAGGTTCAACACTAATCCCGAAAGTATAGGGAGTGTGCGATGATGATCATATCAATCTTGGAACCACTTCCAACACTCATCGTCACTTCCCCTTCAACCAGTCTCTGTTTATATAACTCCTGCTTCGAGTTACTAATCTTAGCAACTGAACAAGTATCAAATACTCAGGGGCTACTATAAACACTAGTAAGGCACACATCAATAACCTGTATATCAAATATACTCTTGTTCACTTTGCCATCCTTCTTATCCACCAAATGTTCAGGGCATTTCCGCTTCCAGTGACCATTTCCTTTGCAGTGTAAGCACTCAGTTTCAGGCTTTGGTCCAGCTTTGGTCTTCTTCACGGGAGTGACAACTTGTTTGCCATTCTACTTGAAGTTTCCCTTTCTTTCCCTTTGCCCTTTTTTTTGAAACTAGTGGTCTTGTCAATCATCAACACTTGATGCTCTTTCTTGATTTATACCTTCGTTGATTTCAACATCATGAAGTGCTCGGGAATCGTTTTCGTCATCCCTTGCATACTATAGTTCATCTCGAAGTTCTAGTAACTTAGTGATGGTGACTAGAGAATTCTGTCAATCACTATCTTATCTAGAAGATTAACTCCCACTTGATTCAAGCGATTGAAGTATCCAGACAATCTGAGCACATGCTCACTAGTTGAGCGATTCTCCTCCATCTTTTAGCTATAGAACTTGTTGGAGACTTCATATCTCTCAACTCGGGTATTTGCTTGAAATATTAACTTCCATTCTTGGAACATCTCATATGGTCCATGATGTTCAAAACATCTTTGAAGTCCCAATTCTAAGCCATAAAGCATGGTGCACAAAACTATCAAGTAGTCATCATAGAGCTAGCCAAACGTTCATAACGTCTGCATCTGCTCCTGCAATAGGTCTATCACCTAGCGGTGCATTAAGGACATAATTCTTCTATGCAGCAATGAGGATAAACCTCAGATCACGGATCCAATCCACATCATAGCTACTAACATTTCTCAACACAATTTTCTCTAGGAACATATCAAAATAAACATATGAAAGCAACAATGCAAGCTATTGATCTTACAACATAATTTGCAAAATACTACCAGGACTAAGTTCATGATAAATTTAAGTTCAATTAATCATATTACTTAAGAACTCCCACTTAGACAGACATCTCTCTAGTCATCTAAGTGACCACGTGATCCAAATCAACTAAACCATAACCGATCATCACGTGAGATGGAGTAGTTTTCAATGGTGAACATCACTATGTTGATCATATCTACTATATGATTCACGCTCGACCTTTCGGTCTCCGTGCTCCGAGGCCATATCTGCATATGCTAGGCTCGTCAAGTTTAACCTGAGTATTCCGCGTGTGCAAAACTGGCTTGCACCCGTTGTAGATGGACGTAGAGCTTATCACACCCGATCATCACGTGGTGTCTGGGCACGATGAACTTTGGCAACGGTGCATACTCAGGGAGAACACTTCTTGATAATTAGTGAGAGATCATCTTAAAATGCTACCGTCAATCAAAGCAAGATAAGATGCATAAAGGATAAACATCACATGCAATCAATATAAGTGATATGATATGGCCATCATCATCTTGTGCTTGTGATCTCCATCTCCGAAGCACCATCGTGATCACCATCGTCACCGGCGCGACACCTTGATCTCCATCGTAGCTTCGTTGTCGTTACGCCATCTATTGCTTCTACGACTATCGCTACCGCTTAGTGATAAAGTAAAGCAATTATAGGGCGTTTGCATTTCATACAATAAAGCGACAACCATATGGCTCCTGCCAGTTGCCGATAACTTCGGTTACAAAACATGATCATCTCATACAATAAAATATAGCATCACGTCTTGACCATATCACATCACAACATGCCCTGCAAAAACAAGTTAGACGTCCTCTACTTTGTTGTTGCAAATTTTACGTGGCTGCTATGGGCTGAGCAAGAACCGTTCTTACCTAAGCATCAAAACCACAACGATAGTTCGTCAAGTTAGTGCTGTTTTAACCTTCGCAAGGACCGGGCGTAGCCACACTCGGTTCAACTAAAGTTGGAGAAACTGACACCCGCTAGTCACCTGTGTGCAAAGCACGGCGGTAAAACCAGTCTCGCGTAAGCGTACGCGTAATGTTGGTTCAGGCCGCTTCATCCAACAATACCGCCGAACCAAAGTATGACATGCCGGTAAGCAGTATGACTTGTATCGCCCACAACTCACTTGTGTTCTACTCGTGCATATAACATCAACGCATAAAACCTAGGCTCGGATGCCACTGTTGGGGAACGTAGTAATTTCAAAAAAATTCCTACGCACACGCAATATCATGGTGATGGCATAGCAACGAGAGGGGAGAGTGTTGTCCACGTACCCTCGTAGACCGTAAGCGGAAGCGTTTATCACAACGCGGTTGATGTAGTCGTACGTCTTCACGATCCGACCGATCCAAGCACCGAACGTACGGCACCTCCGTGTTCAGCACACGTTCAGCTCGATGTAGTTCCCCGGGCTCCAATCCAGCAAAGCGTCGGGGATGAGTTCCGTCAGCACGACGGCGTGGTGACGATGATGATGTTCTACCGGCGCAGGGCTTCGCCTAAACTCCGCGACGATATGACCGAGGTGGAATAAGGTGGAGGGGGCACCGCACACGGCTAAGGAACGATCCGTAGATCAACTTGTGTGTTGTGGGGTGCCCTCCTGCCCCCGTATATAAAGGAGCAAGGGGGGAGGAGGCCGGCCCTAGGAGGGGGCGCGCCAAGTGTGGAGTCCTACTAGGACTCCCTAGTCCTAGTAGGATTCCACCTCCCTTGTTGGAGTAGGAGAAGGGGAAAGAGGGGGAGAGGAAGAAGGAAAGGGGGGCTGCGCCCCTTGTCCAATTCGGACCAGAGGGGGGGCGCAGGCCTCCTTCCTTTTGGCCTCTCTCCTCTATTCCCTATGGCCCAATAAGGCCCATATACTCCCCGGCGAATTCCCGTAACTCTCCGGTACTTCGAAAAATACCCGAATCACTCGGAACCTTTCCGAACTTCGAATATAGTCGTCCAATATATTGATCTTCACGTCTCGACCATTTCGAGACTCCTCGTCATGTACCCGATCTCATCCGGGACTCCGAACTCCTTCGGTACATAAAAACTCATAAACTCATAATATAACTGTCATCGAAACCTTAAGCGTGCGGACCCTACGGGTTCGAGAACTATGTAGACATGACCTAGAACTGTTTCCGGTCAATAACCAATAGTGGAACCTGGATGTTCATATTGGCTCCTACATATTCTATGAAGATCTTTATCGGTCAAACCGCATAACAACATACGTTGTTCCCTTTGTCATTGGTATGTTACTTGCCCGAGATTCGATCGTCGGTATCCAATACCTAGTTCAATCTCGTTACCGGCAAGTCTCTTTACTCGTTCCGTAATACATCATCCCACAACTAACTCATTAGTTGCAATGCTTGCAAGGCTTAAGTGATGTGTATTACCGAGAGGGCCCAGAGATACCTCTCCGACAATCGGAGTGACAAAACCTAATCTCGAAATACGCCAACCCAACATGTACCTTCGGAGACACCTGTAGAGCACCTTTATAATCACCCAGTTACGTTGTGACGTTTGGTAGCACACAAAGTGTTCCTCTGGTAAATGGGAGTTGCATAATCTCATAGTCACAGGAACATGTATAAGTCATGAAGAAAGCAGTAGCAACATACTAAACGGTCGTGTGCTAAGCTAACGGAATGGGTCAAGTCAATCACATCATTCTCCTAATGATGTGATCCCGTTAATCAAATGACAACTCTTTTGTCCATGGCTAGGAAACTTAACCATCTTTGATTCACGAGCTAGTCAAGTAGAGGCATACTAGTGACACTATGTTTGTCTATGTATTCACACATGTATTATGTTTCCGGTTAATACAATTCTAGCATGAATAATAAACATTTATCATGAAATAAGGAAATAAATAATAACTTTATTATTGCCTCTAGGGCATATTTCCTTCACAATTAATCATCTTATTTAAGAACTCCCACTTAGACAGACTTCTCTCTAGTCATCTAAGTGATCACGTGATCCAAATCAACTAAACCATAACCGATCATCACGTGAGATGGAGTAGTTTTCAATGGTGAACATCTCTATGTTGATCATATCTACTATATGATTCACGCTCGACCTTTCGGTCTCCGTGTTCTCAGGCCATATCTGCATATGCTAGGCTCGTCAAGTTTAACCTGAATATTCTACGTGTGCAAAACTGGCTTGCACCCGTTGTAGATGGACGTAGAGCTTATCACACCCGATCATCACGTGGTGTCTGGGCACGACGAACTTTGGCAATGGTGCATACTCAGGGAGAACACTTCTTGATAATTTTTAGTGAGAGATCATCTTAAAATGATACCGTCAATCAAAGCAAGATAAGATGCATAAAGGATAAACATCACATGCAATCAATATAAGTGATATGATATGGCCATCATCATCTTGTGCTTGTGATCTCCATCTCCGAAGCACCATCGTGATCACCATCGTCACCGGCGCGACACCTTGATCTCCATCGTAGCATCGTTTGTCGTTTACGCCATCTATTGCTTCTACGACTATCGCTACCGCTTAGTGATAAAGTAAAGCAATTACAGGGCGTTTGCATTTCATACAATAAAGCGACAACCATATGGCTCCTGCTAGTTGCCGATAACTTCGTTTACAAAACATGATCATTTCATACAATAAAATATAGCATCACGTCTTGGCCATATCACATCACAACATGCCCTGCAAAAACAAGTTAGACATCCTCTACTTTGTTGTTGCAAGTTTTACATGGCTGCTACGGGCTGAGCAAGAACCGTTCTTACCTACGCATCAAAACCACAATGATAGTTTGTCAAGTTGGTGTTGTTTTAACCTTCGCAAGGACCGGGCGTAGCCACACTCGGTTCAACTAAAGTTGGGGAAACTGTACACCCGCTAGTCACCTATGTGCAAAGCACGGCGGTAAAACCAGTCTCGCGTAAGCGTACGCGTAATGTTGGTCCGGGCCACTTCATCCAACAATACCGCCGAACCAAAGTATGACATGCTGGTAAGCAGTATGACTTGTATCGCCCACAACTCACTTGTGTTCTACTCGTGCATATAACATCAACGCGTAAAACCTAGGCTCGGATGCCACTGTTGGGGAACGTAGTAATTTCAAAAAATTTCCTACGCACACGCAAGATCATGGTGATGGCATAGCAACGAGAGGGGAGAGTGTTGTCCACATACCCTCGTAGGCCGTAAGCGGAAGCGTTATGACAACGCGGTTGATGTAGTCGTACGTCTTCACGAATCGACCGATCCAAGCACCGAACGTACGGCACCTCCGTGTTCAGCACACGTTCAACTCGATGACGTTCCCCGGGCTCCAATCCAGCAAAGCGTCGGGGATGAGTTCCGTCAGCACGACGGCGTGGTGACGATGATGATGTTCTACCGGCGCAGGGCTTCGCCTAAACTCCGCGACGATATGACCGAGGTGGAATATGGTGGAGGGGGGCACCGCACGCGGCTAAGGAATGATCCGTAGATCAACTTGTGTGTCTATGGGGTGCCCCCTCCTCCGTATATAAAGGGGGAGAGGAGGAGGGGGCCGGCCAAGAGGGGAGGCGCGCCCTAGGGGGGGCAAACCTACTCCAAGTAGGTTTGGCCCCCTTTCCTATTAGGAGTAGGAGAGGGAAGGAAGAGAGGGGAGGGAAGAAGGAAAGGGGGGGGGGGCGGCCCCCCTCCCAATTCGGATTGGGCTTGGGGGGGGGGCGCCCCCTCCTTTGCTCCTTCTCCCTCGCTTCCACTAAGGCCCAATAAGGCCCATATACTTACCGAGGGGTTCCGGTAACCTCCCGGAACTCCGGTATAGTCCTAATCTCATCCGGAACCTTTCCGGTGTCCAAATATATCCGTCCAATATATCAATCTTTATGTCTCGACCATTTCGAGACTCCTCATCATGTCCGTGATCACAGCCGGTACTCCGAACAACCTTCGGTACATCAAAACTTATAAACTCATAATATAACTGTCATCGTAACATTAAGCGTGCGGACCCTATGGGTTCGAGAACTATGTAGACATGACCTAGAACTATTCTCGGTCAATAACCAATAGCGGAACCTGGATGTTCATATTGGTTCCTACATATTCTACGAAGATCTTTATCGGTCAAACCGCATAACAACATACATTGTTCTCTTTGTCATCGGTATGTTACTTGCCTGAGATTCGATCGTCGGTATCCAATACCTAGTTCAATCTTGTTACCGGTAAGTCTCTTTACTCGTTCCGTAATACATCATTTCATAACTAACTCATTAGTTACAATGCTTGCAAGGCTTAGGTGATGAGTATTACTGAGAGGGCCCAAAGATACCTCTCCGACAATCGGAGTGACAAAACCTAATCTCGAATTATGCCAACTCAACATGTACCTTTGGAGACACCTGTAGAGCACCTTTATAATCACCCAATTATGTTGTGACGTTTTGTAGCACACAAAGTGTTCCTCCGGTAAACGGGAGTTGCACAATCTCATAGTTGCCGGAACTTTGTATAAGTCATGAAGAAAGCAATAGCAACATACTAAACGATCAAGTGCTAAGCTAACGGAATGGGTCAAGTCAATCACATCATTCTCCTAATGATGTGATCCCATTAATCAAATGACAACACATGCCTATGGTTAGGAAACATAACCATCTTTGATCAATGAGCTAGTTCAAGTAGAGGCATACTAGTGACACTATGTTTGTCTATGTATTCACACATGTATCATGTTTCTGGTTAATATAATTCTAGCATGAATAATAAACATTTGTCATGATATGAGGAAATAAATAATAACTTTATTATTGCCTCTAGGGCATATTTCCTTCAATATATGCATAGAAACACCGCCCATGTGCTGTGATTGGTGCTCATATCGCCAAAAGGATCCATCCCGTCAGTACACTCCCCGAGCCTTATACTTCTAGGATCCTTGGAAAAGTCTTCAAACTTGTTGTCGATTAATTCCCACAGAGCCCCATCTTTTGGGTGCCTCATATACTTATTCGCAATTTGCTCATCATGATGCCACCGCAACCTCTTTGCCTCTCTAGGGTTTGCAAACAAACGCCTCAACCTTGTAATTAAAGGCAAGTACCAAACAACCTTGAACGGGATTCCTGTCTTAATCTCGGCTTCCAATTTGTACGTGTCCTTTGCTCTCCTGCGCTTGTATCGTGCATGCTTGCATTGGATATATGCACACTAATCTTTGTACTCACCACGGTACAATATACAATCATTCACACAAGCGTGTATCTTCTGTACTTCAAGTTCCAAGGGCAAACAATTTTCTTCGCTTCATTCATGCTTCTGGGGAGCACATTATCTTCCAGAAGAATTTCTTTGAAAATACCTAACATCTCTGTGAAGCCATTGTTTGATAGACCGTTTGCTGCTTTAAATCTGAGAAGCGCCAGGGTGGCACTCAACCTGGAATATTTATTTTTGCAACTTGGATACAATTCTTTCTTGGAGTCTGCATCAATGGTTGGCAGATCCTCGCATCCAATCATATCCTTTTTTGGGCCATCAAAATCTGCAATCATAGCAGCAAAATCTGGCATATCAAGATTGTCATCCTCTGCATCGATGTCTTGGTTTTCCAGTGGGTGTTTCGGATTTCCAGTGTTCCATTAGTAGCTTGACGCCTCTGCCCTGATGTTAGATTCAACATCCATGTGACACTGATCGGGGTTTGGCATCTCGCAGCCCTGGGTATCTTCATCCATGACCTCCTCTTCACCGTGTCTGGTCCAACGTGTATATCCATCCATGAATCCCCGAGACACTAAGTGCCACTGGACATCTGCAACTTCATGTGACTCTGTATTGGCCAACTAGTACATGGACACATGATGTAATCTGCATCACCAATTCTCCTCTTTGTACTTTCAACCAAATTCATGAACTCTGTCACACCACTGATAAAATCTGCGATTTTCTGATTCTTCATCCATTGAGATCGTTCCATCTGCACCACACGAATGGTAATTAAAAACAAAACAACAACAAGAATACATGGATTAACCGCTGCCCAATGATGCATGCATAAATCACAAGGCTTTATTTTCATAATTACTGAGGGCGCTCCATATTGTTATCCAGACGTGCAATGACAAAAATTAATGTCCAGTCAATTTACACGCAGAGTACTAGTACAACATGTTGGGGAACGTAGTAATTTCAAAAAAAATCCTACGCACACACAGGAACATGGTGATGCATAGCAATGAGAGGGGAGAGTGTGTCCACGTACCCTCATAGACCAAAAGCGGAAGCATTAGCACAACATGGTTGATGTAGTCATACATCTGCATGATCCGACTGATCCAAATACCGAACATACGACACCTCTGAGTTCAGCACATGTTCAGCTCGATGACGTCCCTCGAACTCCGATCCAGCCAAGCTTCAAGGAAGAGTTCCATCAACACGACGGCATGGTGACGATGATGATGCTCTACCGACGCAGGGCTTCGCCTAAGCACCGCTACGATATTATCGAGGTGGAATATGGTGGAGGGGGGCACCGCACACGGCTAATGGATCTCAAGGATCAATTGTTGTGTCTAGAGGTGCCCTCCTGCCCCCGTATATAAAGGAGCAAGGGGGAGGGGGCGGCCGGCCAGGAGGGGGCGTGCCAGGAGGAGTCCTACTCCCACCAGGAGTAGGACTCCCTGTCGGTGTCAAAACCGGCGGATCTCGGGTAGGGGGTCCTGAACTGTGCGTCTAGGCGGATGGTAACAGGAGACAAGGGTCACGATGTTTTACCCAGGTTTGGGCCCTCTTGATGGAGGTAAAACCCTACGTCCTGCTTGATTAATATTGATGATGTGTGTTACAAGAGTGGATCTACCACGAGATCAAGGAGGCTAAACCCTAGAAGCTAGCCTATGGTATGATTGTTGTTCGTCCTAAGGACTAAAGCCATCCGGTTTATATAGACACCGGAGAGGGCTAGGGTTACACAGAGTTGGTTACAATGGTAGGAAATCTACATATCCGTATCGCCAAGCTTGCCTTCCACGCCAAGGAAAGTCCCATCCGGACACGAGACGAAGTCTTCAATCTTGTATCTTCATAGTCTGGGAGTCCGGCCGATGATGATAGTTCGGCTATCCGGACACCCCCTAGTCCGGAACTCCCTCAGTAGCCCCTGAACCAGGCTTCAATGACGACAAGTCCGACGCGCATGTTGTCTTCGGCATTGCAAGGCGGGTTCTTCCTCCGAATAATTCATAGAAGATTGTGAACACCAGGATAGTGTCCGGCTCTGCAAAATAAATTCCACATACTACCGTAGAGAGAATAATATTACACAAGTTCAATCTGCTGACGTATTTTGTGGCGTGACGTCACACCATTACCAAGCCTTTACTCGAATTGTTTTTATTGTTCCACCTCCGTGCGTTTAGCGAGGCGGTTTCCTTGGCACGTCTTGTCGAAGCAGAGATCGTGTTCCCCTTATTCCGGGATTCCCATCAATATGGACGTGGGCAACCCAACCACGCCATTGGTTGTGACGCTTGGGAGATAAGCGAGTTTTACTAGGCCGGTGGGGACACATGTTTTTGTCCGCCCATATAAGGGGATAAAGATCCACTCCTTTTACCTGCGCCTTCTTCCTCCTTGGCTTATCCATCTCCGCGAACTCGAGCTCCAGCGCCCAAGTCCGCACTTCTCACCTCAACCTTCTCCAACTATGTCCGTAGTGGGAGGCAAGTGGATGGCCTCCTCCGTCATAGAGGGGCAGATCCAGAAGCTACGCGACGCCGGATATTTGTCCAGCGACATCGCGCATCGGCTCCCCGACGAGGGAGAGCTCATCCCTACCCCCAGGCCCCATGAGAGGGTAGTATTTCTTCCCCATTTCCTCCGCGGACTGGGCTTCCCACTTCATCCCTTTGTCCGGGGGCTCATGTTCTACTACGGCCTAGATTTCCATGATCTGGCCCCGAATTTCATCCTCAACATCTCGGCGTTTAGCGTCGTGTGCGAGGCCTTCCTCTGCATCCAGCCCCACTTCGGCTTGTGGCTCAAGACCTTCAGTGTCAAGCCGAAGGTTGTGAAGGGCAGCCAAGCGGAGTGCGGAGGCGCCATGGTGGGCAGGATGTCCCACGTTACATGGCTGGAGGGCACTTTCGTGGAAACCATTAAGGGGTGGCAATCGGGGTGGTTCTATATCACCGAGTCGCGTGACCCTAATTGGGCAGCGGCCCCCGAATTCAGATCCGGCAACCCTACACGGCTCACCTCCTGGAAAGAGAGTGGCCGGATCTGGGGGGGTTCAGAGGAGCTGACCGGACTCCAAGCCTGTATCCAGAAGCTGGTGGACAAGAAGCTCAAGCTTGTCAACGTAGTCCAGGTCATGCTCATCCGCCGGATTCTCCCGTGCCAGCGACGGGGCTTCAACATGTGGGAGTTCGATCCGGCGCAGCACCAGACTCTGAGCGGGCTCTTCGACACTACGTACGAAGATGTCTGGAAGGTGCTGTTCAAAGGCGCCGAGGCTCCCGCATCTGCTACCGAAGATCGCGGATTCCGCTCGCAGCGTCCAGCTGACGAGGTAAGTGATTTTGCCACTTGTTTTCCATAGTTTGATTCTATGCGGGATCTAAACTCCCTTTACCTTTGACAGGACTGGCTGGCGAAGGCCGAACGGACTATCTGTCCGGCCCCATTGCCAGAGGACCCAGCGGACGCCCGCCTAATGGGGCTGCTGGCTCCGGCACCCCACATGGTGTCGGAGAAGAAGGCCAAGAAGAAGGCCACGGGGACTCGGAAGAGTTCCCGTTTTCAGGTGCTATCGGATGATGAATCCGAGGCCGACTCCTCCCACCAAGGCGAGGAGGAGAAGAAGAAAGCCTCTCCCCCAGCGGGGGAGGGAAGAAAAGGAAGGCCTCCCCAACAAGGGAGGCCGAGGGGTCCAAGAAGGGAAAAACTCTTCCCCCGGACTGCTCCGCCAACGCCAGTGACGACGACAAGGACTGGCCTCCAAGGGCCAAGCCCCTGGCGAGATCGTAAGTATCCGGACTCCCGAGTGACTTCAAGGTTTTTCCTTTTCGCCACATAATGTCTTTTTAATGCCGCATACAACCCTGCAGTCCGCCCAAGGATGATCTTCCCGCTTCGTCGAGCGGGTCCTTAGGTGCGTCGGATATGGATTCCCTTCCGACTGCCTCCACCCCTCGCGCCGCGGATGATGCCGAGGTGGGATCCCAGGAAGGGACCCACCAGGAGGCGGAGGCCCCGGAGGTGTCACAGGACAACCTCCCGGACTTTGCACGGGACTCAACCCCGGAACCCACAGTGGCTCCGGAGTCCGGCGGGTGACCCCTTCGCAAGAAGGGCAAGACCGTGACGCCAGCTGCCTCCGTCCAACCGGAGGTGCCGGATAATTTGCTGGAGGCGCTGAATGGCGCCTCCATCGAAGAGGAACACCACACTATTATGAGTGCGGTGATTCAGAAGGTGCAGCTCGCCAAGAGCGGGCTGACCGAAGCCTGCAGGAGCCTTCTAACAGGCTTTGAGGTAAGAATTTCAATATGTATAAAATGGTACCGCATAGACAGTAGCCCCTGATGCTCGGTTCGGTGTTCGGGAAGAAAAGCCGGACTGAGGATCTAAAAAGATATACGCAGGAGTCACAAAAAATGTGTCAATATGGGCTTGCAGGCTGCGCTGCTGACCTGTGCCGCACTGACTGCGGAGGTCAATACTTTGAAGGAAAACCTCGAGCGGTCCGAGAACGAGCTCGGCCGTGCCAAGAAGCAGCTCGAGGACAAGGAAGGTGAGTAATACCTTATTAAAATTGTACCTTACAGAAAAGGATTTGGGTTGCAAAAAGAATGACAAGGATAACGTGTGTATTGCAGGGGCCACTAACGAGGTGGTAACCCTGAAAGAGGCGGTGGCCGCGGCCGAACGCGATGCGGCCGCGGAGCACACCGAGCGAGAGAAGCAGGAGGCGCGGGTGGCGGAGGTACAGCAAGAGCTCCAGGATCTCGTGAAAAAATATGAGAGCCTGGAGCCTAACTCAAAGACTCGAGAGTCTGAGCTTGCAACGGCTCTTGAGAGTGCCAAAGCCGCTAAGGCCGAAGCCTACAAGGCCCTCCAGGAGATTGAGGCGGTGAAGAAAATAGCAGCGGGTAAGGCATTTTTCATGCAAAGTAAGCATGTGAGTGTTAATTACCTGTTGCTTACCCGAATTCGGAGCTCTCCAGGAGCGTTCGCAGATCTTCCTCGCAGCGTGTCCGATGCTGCCGCATTCTACCAGGCCGAGGAGGGGAGCTCGATGGAGAAGGTCTTCTGGTCTCAGTATGCTGAGGCCGGACATCCGGTGCCCTTTAGCGACCAACTGAAGCAGCTGGTCGAGCTCCACAAGGCGGCCGAACAGGCCATGAAGGGCCTCATAGTTCGGCTATGGCCTAAGGAGGCCATGCGTGGGAGCTACTTCGGCCTGGTGCGGCGACTGGTGGATGCGTGCCCGTGGGTTGAAGTCATCAAGCACTCCGCCTGTATTGAGGGTGCCCGTCGGGCCCTTGCCCGCGCAAAGGTGCACTGGGGCAAGGTGGATGCCCAGAAGCTTGTGACGGACCCGCCACCAGAGGGCATGGAGCATGGCACGCCCGAGATGTATTATAAGAGTGTGCTGAAGGGCGCCCGCACTATTGCGGGGGAGTGCTCCAAAGATGTAATTTTTGAGTAGAATCGCATTTTGTTACCCTATGCGCTGTAAACTTAGTTCATATGCGCTAAGCAACGCTTGTTAATTTAAAATATTACCTTCTGTGCGGCTGTTTATCAAATCTGAGAGATGGCAAGTCATCGGCTTCAGCCCCCATGCCACGAGTGCTGGGGTGTTCGGGATAAACTTGAGCACTCTTGTTCCCATTTTTGGGTCCATCTAGGGAGGCGCTCAACACAGCGAACAAGGCAACCAGACTTATAATGCTTGAACACTCTCACTTAGCCATAGAATTCTATAATTTTAAATTTCGGCAAAGCCCCTAGTCTTCGGAAGGCCGAATTTGGGGCGCTATCCACGCCTGGGCCGGACAAGATCCGGCTCCTCGCTCTAAGCGGCATAAGTCTTTAAGGACTCGCAAAAACCTCTCGAACAGTGACCGGCTCTCGCCTCATCATGACAGTCAGTTTTAGCTTTCTCCACTGAGGCGTTAACCCAGCTCAACTGGGGCGCAATCGCAGTGGTTCTCCCAGTGCTAACTTAGCCGATACAACGGAACATAAGGTACCAAAACATGGGAGCCGGGCAAACCCAACTATTGACCCAAGACATGATTCGGAGCCGATGCATATAATGCTATAAGTTTGGGGTGCCGCACTTGTGAAAGTGTTCGGACTTATCACACCATGCTGCGGGAAACATAAGCTCCTGGTGTGTTTTTAGCCGTACCAAAGTGTACGGATGCGACATGTCGTAAATGAACATATGTATGAAAAAGAAATGCAATTATAAGCAAAAAGGTGCTGCATTGTTTTATTCAATAAGTGCTGCTATGAATGCAGAACGATACAAATAGTGCGATAAGCAAGGGATGTGACTGTTAAACATATCCCCCTCCAGGGGTAGGCTGCGGATTGGTGTATAAAAATGCTCGTAATGGAGACCACCTGTATATTCGTTGTAGCCTTTATCCTTCCCTGGCTGTTGCATCGTGAGTTTGGCAGGTCTGCTGCCGGACAGGGCCTCTGACGAACGGAGCCCTGTGGGTAAAAAATAAAAGGTAAAAAGAAAAAAAAGAACGACACACTTGAGAGCCCCTGGTGTGGTTGAGCCGCAGTCTGGGCTTATTGTGGTCGTGCCCCTCTCCCCATGCCCATGGTATCTTCAGAGCGTAATGGTGTACGCGAAGGACCTGTTTGGACGTTTTGCAGGGGCTGGGGTTGGGGCCGCACTGCTACACGTGCTCGGAACGTGCCAGGTGGTCTTGTTGTAGGTTACTCCGGGCGCGCTTAGCTTTGTCCGGCCGCTTAACGGCCGGACTCAAGAATTGCCTTAAGAGGCTGCATTGTACTTCTGCCACGAGAGCCGCTGTATGTTCCTCCGTTCGGAGAGAACGTTCCGTGTTTCCGTTGACCGTGATGACTCCTCTAGGGCCTGACATCTTGAGCTTGAGGTATGCATAGTACGGCACCGCGTTGAACTTTGCAAACGCGGTACGTCCGAGCAAGGCATGATAGCCGCTGCGGAACAGGACTATGTCGAAGATTAACTCGTCGCTTCGGAAGTTATCCGGGGATCCGAAGACCACTTCCAGTGTGACTGAGCCTGTACAATTGGCTTCTACACCTGGTATGACGCCTTTAAAGGTCGTCTTGGTAGGTTTACTCCTTGAGGGGTATATGCCCATTTTATACACTGTATCCTGATAAAGCAGGTTCAGGCTGCTGCCGCCGTCCATCAGGACTCTGGTGAGGTGAAATCCATCGACGATTGGGTCTAAGACCAATGCGGCGAATCCGCCGTGGCGGATGCTGGTGGGGTGATCCCTTCGGTCAAAAGTGATCGGGCAGGAGGACCATGGATTGAACTTCGGGGCGACTGGCTCCATCACGTATACATCCCTGAGTGCACGCTTCCGCTCCCTTTTGGGTATGTGCGTTGCGTATATCATGTTCACCGTCCGCACCTGTGGGGGGAAACCCTTCTGTCCTCTATTGTTCGGTGGTTGGGTCTCTTCCTCGTCCTCTCTATGTAGCCCCTTGTCATTGTTTTCAGCAATTAACTTGCCTGCCTGCTTGAATACCCAACAGTCCCTATTGGTGTGGTTAGCTGGCTTTTCGGGGGTGTCGTGTATCTGGCACAAGCGGTCGAGTATTCGGTCCAAATTGGACGGACCCGGAGCAGTTCTTTTGAATGGCTTTTTCCGCTGACCGGGTTTGGAGCTTCTGAATCCGGCATTGACTGCCGTATCCTCACTATTGTCGCCGTTGATGCGGCGCTTGCTTTTGTTACGACGCAACCTGCCATTCCGGTCCTTGAAATCCGGACTGCCAGAATTTTTGCTGAGGTTGTTGCTGCGTGCTAGCCAGCTGTCCTCACCCGCGCAAAAGCGGGTCATGAGTGATGTAAGGGCTGCCATGGATTTTGGCTTTTCCTGTCCCAGGTGCCGGGCAAGCCACTCATCGCGGATGTTATGCTTGAAGGCTGCAAGGGCCTCCGCATCCGGACAGTCGACGATTTGGTTTTTCTTGGTTAAGAACCGTGTCCAGAATTGTTTGGCCGATTCGTCTGGCTGCTGAATTATGTGGCTTAGGTCATCAGCATCTGGTGGTCGCACATACGTGCCTTGGAAGTTGTCGAGGAATGCGGCTTCCAGGTCTTCCCAACTCCCAATTGACTCTGTTGGCAAGCTGTTAAGCCAATGCCGGGCTGGTCCTTTAAGCTTGAGGGGGAGATATTTGATGGCGTGAAGATCGTCACCGCGGGCCATGTGGATGTGAAGAAGATAGTCTTCGATCCAAACCGCGGGGTCTGTTGTGCCATCGTAAGATTCGATATTCACGGGTTTAAACCCTTCGGGGATTTGATGATCCATTACTTCATCTGTGAAGCATAGTGGGTGTGCGGCGCCTCTGTACTGGGCGATATCACGACGGAGCTCAAAAGAGCTTTGTCTATTTTGTTCGGCCTGGCCGGACTTACTGTGTCCGGCGCGACGGTTGTCGTCACGTACCGTGGGGCGCCCACGCGATCCATAGATCGACCTTGATTGTCTTGCCTTATCCTCCAATATATCTCGCAAGTCCGGAGCGTTCCCCTGTGGTCTTGTGCTTTTCGAGCGGTGCCAGGGTACGGGTCTAGTGAAGGGCCTAGAGGCCTCTCTGTCGCGACCATGGGGTGGTCGGTCAATCGTATTGTCTCCTGGTGATGCGGGCTCATACGCTTCCTTCTCTAATCGGGGGAGCAGCTTGCGTTTAGGGTGGCTTTTGGAGGGGCGTTCGAGCTCATGCTCTTCGGCCGCGAGGACTTCAGTCCATCTGTCGGCTAGCAAATCTTGATCAGCTCTAAGCTGTTGCTGCTTTTTCTTGAGGCTGTTCGCCGTGGCCATAAGCCTGCGTTTAAAACGCTCTTGTTCGACGGGATCCTCAGGCACGACGAATTCATCGTCGTCGAGGCTTGCTTCGTCTCTGGAGGGAGGCATATAATCCTCTACCTCTTCTTCTGCCGCTCTCTCATGAGGGCTGGCGTCTCCATCCTCCTGCGCTGGATCTTGCTGGAGTGGGTTGTCTTCGGTGCTGTCCGGTGTATTGTTATCTCCGGTGCCGGAATCTTCATTCTTGCTGTGGCGGGATTTAGAGCGGCGCCGCTGACGCCGGCGCTTGGGCTGTTTCTTGGAGGGGTCGTCCTCCTCTGTTCCTTCGCCATTCCCATCCTTTGGGATATCCACCATGTATATGTCATATGATGAGGTGGCTTTCCAGTGCCCGGTAGGCGCTGGTTCTTGTTCGTCTCCGGCATCATCGTCCATACCATCGATGTCTTCAGAGTCGTAGTCTAGCATGTCGGTTAGATCGTCGACATCGGCTACCAAGTGGGTGGTGGGTGGGCCTTGAATTTCTTCATCGTCCGCATCCCAACCGTCCTGGCCGCAGTCCGGCCAGGGCTCTCCTGATAACGAGAGATACTTTAGCGAACTCAGGATGTCGCCAAAAGGTGAGTGTTGAAAGATGT
Source organism: Triticum dicoccoides (assembly GCF_002162155.2). Taxonomy (NCBI): domain Eukaryota; kingdom Viridiplantae; phylum Streptophyta; class Magnoliopsida; order Poales; family Poaceae; genus Triticum; species Triticum dicoccoides. The sequence continues at coordinate 232,861,561 of NC_041393.1, forward strand.
CCGCTACGGTGAACTCCATGATCGGCGCCCAATCGGATTCGAAAGGAGGGGGCGCGGGAGGTTCGGAGTCCGGCAAGGAGTCCGGCACCTCGGAGTCACGAGCTTTATGAGGGACAAGGTCAGTGTTCGGCTCTATCACTGTAGAGGTTGCAGCCCCCGAGGCGGTGTCTAGCCATCCGTCCTCGATCTGCGCAGCCGGCTCCAAATTGAAGATCGGAGCGAGTTTGAGTGCGGCCTCCAGGGTACTGTCCGGCTGCAGAGCTAAATCATGCTCGCCGTGATAGTGCGGCACGCTCGGCTGTGGCTTGAATCCATCGAGGATCAAGTCCCCGCGGATGTCAGCCGTGAAGTTCAAACTTCCAAACCTGACCTGACGGCCAGGGGCGTAGCTTTCGATCTGCTCCAGATGGCCAAGCGAATTGGATCGCAGTGCGAAGCCGCCGAATATGACGATCTGTCTGGGGAGAAAGGTCTCACCCTGGACTGCGTCGTTGATGATGGTCGAAGAAGCCATCGAGCCTATTAGTGACGACACAGAGGAACTCTCAATGAAAGCACCAATGTCGGTGTCAAAACCGGCGGATCTCGGGTAGGGGGTCCCGAACTGTGCGTCTAGGCGGATGGTAACAGGAGACAAGGGACACGATGTTTTACCCAGGTTCGGGCCCTCTTGATGGAGGTAAAACCCTACGTCCTGCTTGATTAATATTGATGATGTGTGTTACAAGAGTGGATCTACCACGAGATCAAGGAGGCTAAACCCTAGAAGCTAGCCTATGGTATGATTGTTGTTCGTCCTAAGGACTAAAGCCATCCGGTTTATACAGACACCGGAGAGGGCTAGGGTTACACAGAGTCGGTTACAATGGTAGGAAATCTACATATCCGTATCGCCAAGCTTGCCTTCCACGCCAAGGAAAGTCCCATCCGGACACGGGACGAAGTCTTTAATCTTGTATCTTCATAGTTTGGGAGTCCGACCGATGATGATAGTTCGGCTATCCGGACACCCCCTAGTTCGGAACTCCCTCACTCCCTCCTTTCCTTGTCCAAGTAGGAGAAGGGGAAGGAAGGGAGAGAGGGGAGGAAGGAAAGGGGGGCGCCCCCCTCTATTCGGACTAGAGGGGGAGGGGGTGCGCGGCCTGCCCTCGACGCCCCTCCTCTGCTCCACTTTGGGCCCATGAGGCCCATTAACCCCCCCGGGGGGTTCCGGTAACCCCCCGGTACTCCGGTATACATCCGATAACCCCCGGAACTAATCCGGTGTCCGAATATAGTCGTCCAATATATCAATCTTCATGTCTCGGCCATTTCGAGACTCCTCGTAATGTCCGTGATCACATCCGGGACTCCGAACTATCTTCGGTACATCATAACACATAAACTCATAATATAACCGTCATCTAACTTTAAGCGTGCGGACCCTACGGGTTCGAGAACTATGTAGACATGACCGAGACACATCTTTGATCAATAACCAATAGCGGAACCTGGATGCTCATATTGGCTCCTACATATTCTACGAAGATCTTTATCGGTCAAACTGCATAATAACATACGTTGTTCCCTTTGTCATCGGTATGTTACTTGCCCGAGATTCGATCGTCGGTATATCAATTCCTAGTTCAATCTCGTTACCGGCAAGTCTCTTTACTCGTTACGTAATGCATCATTCCATAACTAACTCATTAGCTACATTTCTTGCAAGGCTTATAGTGATGTGCATTACTGAGAGGGCCCAGAGATACTTCTCCGACAATCGGAGTGACAAAACCTATTCTCGAAATATGCCAACTCAACATGTACCTTTGGAGACACCTGTAGAGCTCCTTTATAATCACCCAGTTACGTTGTGACGTTTGGTAGCACACAAAGTGTTCCTCCGGTAAACGGGAGTTGCATAATCTCATAGTTGTAGGAACATGTATAAGTCATGAAGAAAGCAATAGCAACATACTAAATGATCAAGTGCTAAGCTAATAGAATGGGTCAAGTCAATAACATCATTCTCCTAATGATGTGATCCCGTTAATCAAATGACAACTCATGTGTATGGTTAGGAAACACAACCATCTTTGATCAACGAGCTAGTCAAGTAGAGGCACACTAGTGACACTATGTTTGTCTATGTATTCACACATGTATTATGTTTCCGGTTAATACAATTCTAGCATGAATAATAAAAATTTATCATGATATAAGGAAATAAATAATAACTTTATTATTGCCTCTAGGGCATATTTCCTTCAGTCACCCACTTGCACTAGAGTCAATAATCTAGATTACATAGTAATGATTCTAACACCCATGGAGCCTTGGTGTTGATCATGTTTTGCTCGTGGAAGAGGCTTAGTCAATGGGTCTGCAACATTCAAATCCTTATGTATCTTGCAAATCTCTATGTCTCCCACCTGGACTTGGTCCCGGATGGAATTGAAGCGTCTCTTGATGTGCTTGGTCCTCTTGTGAAATCTGGATTCCTTTGCCAAGGCAATTGCACCAGTATTGTCACAGAAGATTTTCATTGGTCCCAATGCACTAGGTATGACACCTAGATCGGATATGAACTCCTTCATCCAGACTCCTTCATTTGCTGCTTCCGAAGCAGCTATGTACTCCGCTTCGCATGTAGATCCCGCCACGACGCTTTGTTTAGGACTGCACCAACTGACAGCTCCACCGTTCAATATAAACACGTATCTGGTTTGTGATTTAGAATCATCCGGATCAGTGTCAAAGCTTGCATCGACGTAACCATTTACGACTAGCTCTTTGTCACCTCCATAAACGAGAAACATATCCTTAGTCCTTTTCAGGTATTTCAGGATATTCTTGACCGATGTCTAGTGATCCACTCCTAGATTACTTTGGTACCTCCCTGCTAAACTTATTGCTAAGCATACATCAGGTCTGGTACATAGCATTGCATACATGATAGAGCCTATGGCTGAAGCATAGGGAACATCTTTCATTTTCTCTCTATCTTCTGCTATGGTCGGGCATTGAGTCTAACTCAACTTCACACCTTGTAATACAGGCAAGAACCCTTTCTTTGCTCGATCCATTTTGAACTTTTTCAAAACTTTATCAAGGTATGTGCTTTGTGAAAGTCCAATTAAGCGTCTTGATCTATCTATATAGATCTTGATGCCTAATATATAAGCAGCTTCACCGAGGTCTTTCATTGAAAAACTTTTATTCAATTATCCTTTTATGCTATCTAGAAATTCTATATCATTTCCAATTAACAATATGTCGTCTACATATAATATCAGAAATGCTACACAGCTCCCACTCACTTGTAAATACAGGCTTCTCCAAAAGTCTATATAAAACCATATGCTTTGATCACTCTATCAAAACGTTTATTCCAACTCCGAGAGGCTTGAACTAGTCCATAAATGGATCGCTGGAGCTTGCACACTTTGTTAGCACCTTTTGGATCGACAAAACCTTCTGGCTGCATCATATACAACTCTTCTTCTAGAAATCCATTCAGGAATGCAGTTTTGACATCCATTTGCCATATTTCATAATCATAAAATGCAGCAATTGCTAACATGATTCGGACAGACTTAAGCATCGCTACGGGTGAGAAGGTCTCATTGTAGTCAACTCCTTGAACTTGTCAAAAACCTTTCGCAACAAGTCGAGCTTTGTAGACAGTAACATTACCATCAGCGTTAGTCTTCTTCTTGAAGATCCATTTATTCTCGATGGCTTGTCGGTCATCGGGCAAGTCAACCAAAGTCCATACTTTGTTCTCATACATGGATCCCATTTCAGATTTCATGGCCTCAAGCCATTTTGCGGAATCTGGGCTCATCATCGCTTCCTCATAGTTCGTAGGTTCACCATGGTCAAGTAACATGACCACCAGAATAGGATTACCGTACCACTCTAGTGTGGATCTTACTCTGGTTGTCCTACGAGGTTCGATAGTAACTTGATCTGAAGTCTCATGATCAATATCATTAGCCTCCTCACTAATTGGTGTAGTCGTCACAGGAACCAGTTTCTGTGATGAACTACTTTCCAATAAGGGAGCAGGTACAGTTACCTCATCAAGTTCTACTTTTCTCCCACCCACTTCTTTCGAGAGAAACTCCTTCTCTAGATAGGATCCACATTTAGCAACAAAAGTCTTGCCTTCAGATCTGTGATAGAAGGTGTACCCAATAGTCTCTTTTGGGTATCCTATGAAGACACATTTCTCCGATTTGGGTTCGAGCTTATCTGGTTGAAGTTTCTTCACATAAGCATCGCAACCCCAAACTTTAAGAAACGACAACTTTGGTTTCTTGCCAAACCACAGTTCATAAGGCGTCGTCTCAACGAATTTTGATGGTGCCCTATTTAACGTGAATGCAGTTGTCTCTAAAGCATAACCCCAAAACGATGGCGGTAAATCAGTAAGAGACATCATAGATTGCACCATATCTAGTAAAGTATGATTACGACGTTCAGACACACCATTACATTGTGGTGTTCCAGGTGGAGTGAGTTGTGAAACTATTCCGCATTGTTTCAAATGTAAACCAAACTCGTAACTCAAATATTCTCCTCCACGATCAGATCATAGGAATTTTATTTTCTTGTTACGATGATTTTCCACTTCACTCTGAAATTCTTTGAACTTTTCAAATGTTTCAGACTTGTGCTTCATTAAGTAGATATACCCATATCTACTTAAATCATCTGTGAAGGTGAGAAAATAACGATACCCACCGCGAGCCTCATTGTTTATTGGACCACATACATCTGTATGTATGATTTCCAACAAATCTGTTGCTCGCTCCATAGTTCCGGAGAACGGCGTTTTAGTCATCTTGCCCATGAGGCATGGTTCGCAAGTACCAAGTGATTCATAAACAAGTGATTCCAGAAGTCCATCAGTATGGAGTTTCTTCATGCGCTTTACACCAATATGACCCAAACGACAATGCCACAAATAAGTTGCACTATCATTATCAACGCTGCATCTTTTGGCTTCAACATTATGATTATGTGTATCACTACTATCGAGATTCAATAAAAGTAGACCACTCTTCAAGGGTGCATGACCATAAAAGATATTACTCATATAAATAGAACAACCATTATTCTCTGATTTAAATGAATAACCTTCTCGCATCAAACAAGATCCAGATATAATGTTCATGCTCAACGCTGGCACCAAATAAGAATTATTTAGGTCTAAAACTAATCCCGAAGGTAGATGTAGAGGTAGCGTGCCAACCGCGATCACATCGACTTTGGAACCATTTCCCACGCGCATCGTCACCTCGTCCTTAGCCAATCTTCGCTTAATCCGTTGTCCCTATTTCAAGTTCAAATATTAGCAACAGAACCAGTATCAAATACCCAGATACTACTGCGAGCATTAGTAAGGTACACATCAATAACATGTATATCACATATACCTTTGTTCACCTTGCCATCCTTCTTATCCGCAAAATACTTGGGGCAGTTCCGCTTCCAGTGACCAGTCTGCTTACAGTAGAAGCACTCAGTCTCAGGCTTAGGTCCAGACTTAGGTTTCTTCTCTTGAGCAGCAGCTTGTTTGCTGTTCTTTTTGAACTTCCCCTTCTTCTTCCCTTTACCTTTTTTCTCGAAACTGGTGGTCTTATTGACCATCAACACTTGATGCTCCTTCTTGATTTCTACCTCTGCAACTTTTAGCATTGCGAAGAGCTCGTGAATAGTCTTGTTCATCCCTTGCATATTATAGTTAATCACGAAGCTCTTGTAGCTTGGTGGCAGTGATTGAAGAATTCTGTCAATGACACTATCATCAGGAAGATTAACTCCCAATTGAATCAAGTGATTATTATACCCAGACATTTTGAGTATATGTTCACTGACAGAACTATTCTCTTCCATCTTGCAGCTATATAACTTATTAGAGACTTCATATCTCTCAATCCGGGCATTTGCTTGAAATATTAACTTCAACTCTTGGAACATCTCATATGCTCCATGACGTTCAAAACATCATTGAAGTCCCGGTTCTAAGCTGTAAAGCATGGCACACTGAACTATAGAGTAGTCATCAGCTTTGCTCTGCCAGACGTTCTTAACGTTGTCAGTTGCATCTGCAGCAGGCCTGGCACCCAACGGTACTTCCAGGACGCAATTCTTCTGTGCAGCAATGAGGATAATCCTGAAGTTACGGACCCAGTCCGTGTAATTGCTACCATCATCTTTCAACTTAGCTTTCTCAAGGAACGTATTAAAATTCAACGGAACAACAGCACGAGCCATCTATCTACAACAAACATAGACAAGCAAAATACTATCAGGTACTAAGTTCATGATAAATTTAAGTTCAGTTAATCATATTACTTAAGAACTCCCACTTAGATAGACATCCCTCTAATCATCTAAGCGATCACGTGATCCAAATCAACTAAACCATGTCCGATCATCACGTGAGATGGAGTAGTTTTCAATGGTGAACATCACTATGTTGATCATATCTACTATATGATTCACGCTCGACCTTTCGGTCTCAGTGTTCCGAGGCCACATCTGTATATGCTAGGCTCATCAAGTTTAACCTGAGTATTCTACGTATGCAACTATTTTGCACCCGTTGTATTTGAACGTAGAGCCTATCACACCCGATCATCACGTGGTGTCTCAGCACGAAGAACTTTCGCAACGGTGCATACTCAGGGAGAACACTTATACCTTGAAATTTAGTGAGAGATCATCTTATAATGCTACCGTCAATCAAAGCAAAATAAGACGCATAAAAGATAAACATCACATGCAATCAATATAAGTGATATGATATGGCCATCTTCATCTTGTGCTTGTGATCTCCATCTCCAAAGCACCATCATGATCACCATCATCACCGGCGCGACACCTTGATCTTCATCGTAGCATCGTTGTCGTTTCGCCACCTATTGCTTCTACGACTATCGCTACCGCTTAGTGATAAAGTAAAGCAATTACAGGGCATTTGCATTGCATACAATAAAGCGACAACCATATGGCTCCTGCCACTTGCCGATAACTCGGTTACAAAACATGATCATCTCATACAATAAAATATAGCATCACGTCTTGACCATATCACATCACAACATGCCCTGCAAAAACAAGTTAGACGTCCTCTACTTTGTTGTTGCAAATTTTACGTGGCTGCTACAGGCTGAGCAAGAACCGTTCTTACCTATGCATCAAAACCACAACGATAGTTCGTCAAGTGAGTGCTGTTTTAACCTTCTCAAGGACCGGACATAGTCACACTCGGTTCAACTAAAGTTGGAGAAACTGACACCCGCCAGCCACCTATGTGCAAAGCACGTCGGTAGAACCAGTCTCGCGTAAGCGTATGCGTAATGTCGGTCCAGGCCGCTTCATCCAACAATACCGCTGAACCAAAGTATGACATGCTGGTAAGCAGTATGACTTGTATCGCCCACAACTCACTTGTGTTCTACTCGTGCATATGACATCTACGCATAAAACCTGGCTCTGATACCACTGTTGGGGAACGTAGTAATTTCAAAAAAAAAAATCCTACGCACACACAGGATCATGGTGATGCATAGAAACGAGAGGGGAGAGTGTGTCCACGTACCCTCGTAGACCGAAAGCGGAAGCATTAGCACAACACAGTGGATGTAGTCGTACGTCTTCACGATCCAACCGATCCAAGTACCAAACGTACGACACCTTCGAGTTCAGCACACGTTCAACTCGATGATGTCCCTCGAACTCCGATCCAGCCGAGCTTTGAGGGAGAGTTCTGTCAACATGACAGCATGGTGATGATGATGATGCTCTACCGATGCAGGGCTTCGCCTAAACACCGCTACGATATTATCGAGGTGGAATATGGTCGAGGGGGGCACCGCACACGGCTAATGGATCTCAAGGATCAATTGTTGTGTCTAGAGGTGCCCCCGCCCCCGTATATAAAGGAGCAAGAGGGAGGGGGTGGCTGGCCAGGAGGGGGCGCGCCAGGAGGAGTCCTACTCCCACCGGGAGTAGGACTCCCTCCTTTCCTTGTCCAAGTAGGAGAGGGGGAAGGAAGGGTGAGAGGGGAGGAAGGAAAGGGGGGGCGCCGCCCCCCTCCTTGTCCTATTCGGACTAGAGGGGGAGGGGGCGTGCGGCCTGCCCTGGCCGCCCCTCCTCTGCTCCACTTTGGGCCCATGAGGCCCATTAACCCCCCGGTACTCCGGTATACATCTGATAACCCTCGGAACTATTCCGGTGTCCGAATATAGTCGTCCAATATATCAATCTTCATGTCTCGAACATTTTGAGACTCCTCGTCATGTCTGTGATCACATGCAGGACTCCAAACTGTCTTCGGTACATCATAACACATAAACTCATAATATAACCGTCATCTAACTTTAAGTGTGCGGACCCTACGGGTTCGAGAACTATGTAGACATGACCGAGACACGTCTCCGGTCAATAACCAATAGTGGAACCTGGATGCTCATGTTGGCTCCTACATATTCTACGAAGATCTTTATCGGTCAAACTGCATAACAACATACGTTGTTCCCTTTGTCATCGGTATGTTACTTACCCGAGATTCGATCGTCGGTATCTCAATACCTAGTTCAATCTCGTTACCGGCAAGTCTCTTTACTCGTTACGTAATGCATCATTTCATAACTAACTCATTAGCTACATTTCTTGCAAGGCTTATAGTGATGTGCATTACCGAGAGGGTCCAGAGATACCTCTCCGACAATCGGAGTGACAAAACCTAATCTCGAAATATGCCAACTCAACATGTACCTTTGGAGACACCTGTAGAGCTCCTTTATAATCACCCAGTTACATTGTGACGTTTGGTAGCACACAAAGTGTTCCTCAGGTAAACGGGAGTTGCATAATCTCACAGTTGTAGGAACATGTATAAGTTATGAAGAAAGCAATAGCAACATACTAAACGATCAAGTGCTAAGCTAACGGAATGGGTCAAGTCAATCACATCATTCTCCTAATGATGTGATCCCGTTAATCAAATGACAACTCATGTGTATGGTTAGGAAACACAACCATCTTTGATCAACGAGCTAGTCAAGTAGAGGCACACTAGTGACACTATGTTTGTCTATGTATTCACACATGTATTATGTTTCCGGTTAATACAATTCTAGCATGAATAATAAACATTTATCATGATATAAGGAAATTAATAATAACTTTATTATTGCCTCTAGGGCATATTTCCTTCACAACACTACCCTTAGGAATTGGATACCTTAATTAAGCCACTCACGAAAATAATACCTTAATTAAGTAGCCGCACGTCGTCCTCCACCCAACAGATAGAGAAGCGTGAGGCAGTGACACACCAAGATAGCATGGTCGAGGAGCAAAGCTTAGTACGGCTGCCGCCTGAAGTTCGACCTCCACTACCCGCCATCGACCGCGATGGATGTGCTCGAATCACGCCACCGCCAACCTCGACGGTTGAGCTCCTCCTATCTCCTGCCACAGACCGAGGATTGACCTCCTATGACGCCGCCACCGCCCACTGACCAAGGATTGACCTCTTCTTCGGTAGCCCTTGCTTAGGCAACCGCTGCCATCTCTATATGCATACCGGTTTTTTTATGGATATCCGCAGAGTGGCTATTTACACGGTATCACTGTAACTCAATTATATGTATAGGGTAGTACATCACATATGGTTATGTAATGACAACCGTGTCTCACCTACGTTGTCTTGTCACATGGTTTGGTGCGCAAATCGTGTGTGACATTGTAATACCTAACATAAACGACATGTATAAACAGTGTGCCGTATACTCCAACAAATAGTGCCATAAGTAGTTCCTCGCTGTTACCTTATCCCCACGGTTTCCACATTTCCCTCAAATCCCTACACAACCTCCAAATTCCCTCGTGTGGAGGTGACATTGGGGGAATGTGAGCGAGTGGTGCTGATGGTTTTGGTGCGGCTGCTCCTGCTCGTATCGCCGCCACGACAGTGGTCGCCGCCGAGCACTTGCCTAAGGTCATCAGAAGGCAGGTGTACTACAGATCTGAATCGTCCTATCAGGTTCCAATCTATCCTGATCTTTTTTAGCATGTACAAATTAGCTCCTTGTTGAATCCGTCCTAAATTGAACCCCCCAAAGGAAAGCGATCTGCCGCCGGATCCAGAGCATGACTCCAGACTCCCGCAACACAAGTTTGACTCCGAGCTTTGCGCCACCGAGAAGTACCAAAATCTGAGTTGTGTGCACGGGCACACTCCCGCTCGACGCGTATGCACGGAGGGATTCACATTGGTAGGCGGTTTCTCAGTTGCCCCTTACATGTTAGTGCTAAGTTCATCATTTTACTTGAGTTAATGCCACCGCTCATCCTATATACTATTTAACATTGGCAGGGATATGAGGCTTGTGCCTGTGTTAACTGGCTCAATGAGGAATGGCATGGCAGGGCTCGGAGTGTTATCACCAAGCTCGCAGAAGATAACGTTAAGCTGAAGAAGAAACTGGCTAATCTGGAATGTACAATCAGTATGATGAAGCAAGAAAGAATCAATCACATGCAACAGATGAAAGCAAGAGATAAGAAGGAACTAGCATGTGTAGTCGTGGTTTTCGCATTAGCCATGTTCTATGCACTGTTTGTAATGATGGTTCTATGCGCTATTTGTAATGATGATTAGGGGTTTTGTTTGACACTATTGCTAAAGCACATCTAGATGTGCTCTAAGTAATGCACATCTAGGTCCTATGCCATTGATGTTACGCAAAGATTCGTGCAGATATTTTTCTTTGTCTTTTTCTTTTCCTTTCTAGTTTGATTATTACTAGCTTTATCAATAATAAGAGCTCAATGTATTGCTTGCCAACTGTCCTACTCCATCGTACCGTTACCGGTGCATAATCCCAAAACTCGTTCCTTGTTTTTGTCCTGAAAAAGGAAACCAGCCAAATAGCCAATAGGAGTCCTGCGCAACCCCGAGAATTTGGAGAGGCTGGGTACAAATAATTGCGGTTGATTCCGAAAACCCCGCTTGAATTGGCAGTTCCTCTTCTCTGCATACCCCGCTTAAGTGTCCACCATCTTCATCGTCCCCGACAGGCCGCGCTACACACTAGCACACACTCTGCAGCCATGTCGAGCGACATCGAGGATGACAGTTCGGCAAACAGTCTGGCGCCCAATGATAGGTCAACATCAGAATCATCCCTCTCGTCTTCCATGAGTCGGGCGTCGAGCCCAGACCTCGATTATATCCGGTTCATGGAAGGGACGCCACCTTCGGAGTCATCAAACGACAACCAGATAGATGAGGAGCCATCAGAGGACGAACAAGAGGATGACAATGATGATGAGGAGGAATGGTCGAATGAGGAGGAGGAGGACGACGACAGCAACACCGATGACGACGGTGGCGGCGATGAAAAGCCAACGATGAGCGACAAGCAGCGTCCTCGCCAAGACGATGTCGCGGGGCCATCCAACAACAACAACAAGAAGAAGAAGGACTAAATTAAGCATATTGTATATATCTCTGTTTATCCTATCAATCTCATTGCAGACGGTTAGTAATATGTATTCGACAGAGATCTTCTACATTATCGCCCACAGGTTGATTTGTTGAACTATGTGCCCTGACAAGCACACAATTCACAAAAAAAACGTATGGGCTGTCTATAATGATCGCACACAATTCTGATTACCGACCTGTTTGCCAGGTATCACACACATCTTGTTACGCTTAATCGGTTGTGTTCACCTCAATCATCGCAAACGGTTCATCGGAGCGAACTGTATGTCGTATATCGCACACACCTTGATCTGGCTGCCCGTTTCTGTTGTTCTGTCTCATCAAAAATAGTTCGTACGGACCAACTGTATGCCCCTCATCGCACACACAACTAAATTCTGAACCGTGTTTGATGTATCACTCATCGCAAACATTTTGCGTCCTTTTTGACGGTTTTTTTACATCACCGTTTGCAATTAATGCATCACACACAGTTTCGTCAAAGGGTCTCTGATCGTAGTGTCGCGTTAGCAGCATCCTGCAGTAGTGCATATTCAATAGAGATCTTCTACATTATCGCCCACAGGTTGGTTTGTTGAACGATGTGCCCTGACAAGCACACAATTCACAAAAAACACCGTATGGGCTATCTATAATGATCGCACATAATTCTCATTACCGACCTGTTTGCTGGGTATCACACACATCTTGTTATGCCGAATCATTTGTGTTCACCTCGATCATCGCAAGCGGTTCATCGGAGCAAACTATATGCCATATATTGCACACACATTGATATGGCTGCCCGTTTCTGTTGTTCTGCCTCATCGCAAACAGTTCAAATAGATTAACTGTGTGCCCTGCATCGCACACGCAACTAAAATCTGAACCGTGTTTGATGGCTCCACCATCGCAAACGTTTTGCACCTTTTTTGACAGTTTTTTTACACCATCGTTTATGATTAATGCATCGCACACAGTTTCGTCAAAAGGTCTCTGATCATAGTGTCGCGTTAGCAAGATCCTGTAGTAGTGTTGTATACATCATGTCATCGTTCTTGTTGCATTACTCTATTTCTCCATGAACTTAATCCACTAGATGCATGCTGGATAGGGGTCGATGTGTGGAGTAATAGTAGTAGATGCAGAATCATTTTGGTGTACTAATCTTGGTCGTGATGCCTATATACATGAACATTGCCTTGGATATTGTCATGATTATTTGTTCTTCTATCAATTTCCCAATAGTAATCTGTTTACCCACCATGTGCTATTTTTTCGAGAGAAGCCACTAGTGAAATCTACGGACCCGGGTCTATCTTTTATCATATTTGCTTTCTGATCTATCTTTTGCCGCATTTTTAGATCTATTATTCCAAAAACCTAAAAAATACCCTGCTGCACTTTTTCTTTAATTATTTTATTCCGCCATTTTATTCAGATCTATTTATCTGTTCTACCACAAATCAATCTATCTTTTTACCGCGGAGGGATTGATAACCCCTCTTACGCGCCGGGTTGCAAGTATTTGTTCTTTGTGTGCAGGTACCGTTTGTATAGTGTTGCTTGGTTCTCCTACGCGATTGATACCTTGGTTTCATAACTGAGGGAAATACCGACCATAGTTGTACTGCATCATCCCTTCCTCTTTGGGGAAATACCAACACAGTTTAAAGCCGCATCACTGCCAGGTTGTGAAGCGGCCACAGCACGACGTGCATGCGCTCCCCGCGCTGCCACTCCAGCACCAAGACCGAGCCGTTCAGGAGGCTGCGGCGCGTGGGCACCAAGTCCGCACTCCTCTTGCGTGTGTCGTACCCGTGAGTGCCGCGGGTTGCCGTGCCTTCACCCGCGAGTTGAGTCAGGTGGTCTGGCCAGTCAAGTTCAAGCCAGAGCTGCCCCCATGCTATGACAGCATCCCCGAGCCGGCTGAGTTCCTTTAGCTCTACGTGTTGAGCATCGAGGTGGAGAACCGCGACAACAAGGTCATGGTGAATTGGTCCGCATGGCTCTCAAGGATGGCGCGCGCTCCTGGCTCATGCACCTCTCGGAGGGGTTGATCTCTTCGTGGGATGAGCTTCGCAAGCAGTTCATCCCCAACTTCCAAGGTACCCGTGACCGTGCCCTCACCGTTAACGACCTGTGGCGCATGAAGCAGCGTCCCGGTGAGACTCTCCGCAAGTAGATTCAGCGCTTCAGCCAGGGTCCGCCTCAAGATTCTAAAGGCTTTGGATGAGGCCATCATCTCAGTGTTCATCGAGCGTGTCAGGGACGTCAAGATGAGTGAGGATCTCGCCATCCACGATGACCTATGCATGGAGCTGGAGATGTTCAACTTGGCAGACAAGTGCGCCAAGGCAGAGGAAGGTCGCTTCTCCCTCCTAAAGCACCCTGACGACGACCCTGAAGACAAGAATGCCAAGACTAAGGAAGTTAAGCGTAAGGGCCCCGCCATGCTGGCGGCCGAGCCTGAGCTAAAGCGCGACCGTGACCGCGATGAGCCCACCAAGGATGGTCGCCTGCTACGTCTTGACCTTGTGTTGGTTTTCCTTGAAGAGGAAAGAGTGATGCAACAATAGTAGCGTAAGTATTTCCCTCAGTTTTTGAGAACCAAGGTATCAATCCAGTAGGAGGCTCCTCAAAAGTCCCACGCACCTACACAAACAAACAAAGAACTCCCAACCAACGCAATAAAGGGGTTGTCAATCCCTTCACGGCCACTTGCAAAAGTGAGATCTAATAGAGATAGTATGATAAGATAAATATATTTTTGGTATTTTATAATATAGATGCAAAAAGTAAAAATGCAAATAAAAGTAGATTGGAAGCAAATATGATAAGAGATAGACCCGGGGGCCATAGGTTTCACTAGTGGCTTATCTCAAGATAGCATAAGTATTACGGTGGGTGAACAAATTACTGTCGAGCAATTGATAGAAAAGCGAATAATTATGAGATTATCTAGGCATGATCATGTATATAGGCATCACGTCCGGAACAAGTAGACCGACTCCTGCCTGCATCTACTACTATTACTCCACACAGCGACCGACTCCTGCCTGCATCTAGAGTATGAAGTTCATAAGAACAGAGTAACGCCTTAAGCAAGATGACATGATGTAGAGGGATAAACTCATGCAATATGATATAAACTCCATCTTTTTATCCTCGATGGCAACAATACAATATGCGCCTTGCAACCCTTTCTGTCACTGGGTAAGGACATCGCAAGATTGAACCCAAAGCTAAGCACTTCTCCCATGGCAAGAAAGATCAATCTAGTAGGCCAAACCAAACTGATAATTCGAAGAGACTTGCAAAGATAACTCAATCATACATAAAAGAATTCAGAGGAGATTCGAATATTTCTCATAGATAAACTTGATCATAAACCCACAATTCATCGGATCTTGACAAACACACCGCAAAAAGAGTTTACATCGAATAGATCTCCACAAGAGAGGGGGAGAACATTGTATTGGGATCCAAAAAGAGAGAAGAAGCCATCTAGATAATAACTATGGACCAGTAGGTCTGTGGTAAACTACTCACAACTCATCGGAGGGGCAAGGATGTTGATGTAGAAGCCCTCCATGGTCTATTCCCGCTCCGGCAGAGTGCCGACGAAGGCTCCAAGATGGGATCTTGCGGATACATAAGGTTACGGCGGTGGAGATTGTGTTTCGTTGGCTCCCTGGATGTTTTCGGGGTACGTAGGCTTATATAGGAGGAAGAAGTACGTCGGTGGCCGCCCGAGGGGCCCACGAGACAGGGGGGCGCGCCCTGTAGGGGGGGCACCCTACCCTCTCGTGGCCGCCTCGGCTGCTTCTTGACTTGCACTCCAAGTCCTCCGGATCACGTCCGTTCCAAAAATCACGCTCCCGAAGGTTTCATTCTGTTTGGACTCCGTTTGATATTCATTTTCTTTGAAATACTGAAATAGGCAAAAAAACAACAATACGGTCTGGGCCTCCGGTTAGTAGGTTAGTCCCAAAAATGATATAAATGTGTAAAATAAAACCCATAAACATCCAAAAGGGTTAATATAATAGCATGGAACAATAAAAAATTAGAGATACGTTGGAGACGTATCAAGCATCCCCAAGCTTAATTCCTGCTCGTCCTCGAGTAGGTAAATGATAAAAACAGAATTTTTGATGTGGAATGCTACCTAGCATAATTCTCAATGTAATTTTCTTTATTGTGGCATGAATGTTCAGATCCAAAATGATTCAAAATAAAAGTTCATATTGATAAAAGAAATAGTAACACTTCAAGCATACTAATCAAAGTAATCATGTCTTCTCAAAGTAACATGGCAGAAGAAAGTTCATCCCTACAAAATCATATAGTTAGGCTATGCTTCATTTTCGTCACACAAAGATGTTCCCAACTTCTATACCCCCGATGACAAGCCAAGCAATTGTTTCATACTTAAATAATCTCAAACTTTTTCAACCTTCACGCAATACATGAGCATGAGCCATGTATATAGCACTATGGGTGGAATAGAATATGATGATGGGGATTGTGTGGAGAAGACAAAAAAGGAGAAAGTCTCACATTGACGAGGATAATCAATGGGCTATGGAGATGCCCATTAATTTATGTCAACATGAGGAGTAGGGATTGCCATGCAACAGATGCACTAGAGCTATAAATGAATGCTCAACAAAAGAAAACTAGTGGGTGTGCATCCAACTTGCTTGCTCCGAAGACCTAGGGCATTTGAGGAAGCCCATTGTAGGAATATACAAGCCAAGCTCTATAATGAAAAATTCCCACTAGTATGAAAAAGACAACTTATGAGACTCACTATATGAAAAACATGGTGCTACCTTGTAGCACAATATATGAGATTCACTACATAAAGAACAAGGTGCTACTTTGAAGCACAAGTGTGGAAAAAGAGATAGTAACATTGCCCCTTTTATTTATTTTCTCTTTTTTTCTTTTTTTCTTTTTTTTTCTTTTTTCCTTTTTTTCTTTGGCCTTTTTTTGGCCTTTCTTTTTTTTCTTTTTTTGGGCAATGCTCTAATAATGATGATCATCACACTTTCATTGATTACAACATATGAATTACAACTCGAAACTAGAACAAGATATGACTCTATATGAATGCCTCCAACGGTGTACCGGGATGGTGCAATGAATCAAGAGTGACATGTATGAAAAATTATGCATGGTGGCTTTGCCACAAATACGATGTCAACTACATGATCATGCAATGGCGATATGACAAAAGTAAAGTATGTCATGATGATGATGAACGGAATGGTGGAAAGTTGCATGGCAATATATCTCGGAATGGCTATGGAAATGCCATAATAGGTAGGTATGGTGGCTGTTTTGAGGAAGATATAAGGAGGTTTATGTGTGATAGAGCGTATCGTATCACGGGGTTTGGATGCACCAGCGAAGTTTGCACCAACTCTCAAGGTGAGAAAGGGCAATGCACGGTACCGAAGAGGCTAGCAATGGCGGAAAGGTAAAAGTGCGTATAATCCATGGACTCAACATTAGTCAAAAGAACTCATATACTTATTGCAAAAATTTAGAAGTCATCAAAAATCAAGTACTACGCGCATGCTCCTAGGGGGATAGATTGGTAGGAAAAGACCATCGCTCGTCCCCGACCGCCACTCATAAGGATGCACAAGCTAGGTACACTTCATGTTTCAAATTTGTTACACAACTTTAACCATACATGCATGCTACGGGACTTGTTAACTTCAACACAAGCATTCTTTAAATTCATAATCACCCAACTAGAATGACTTTAATATCACTACCTCCCTATCTCAAAACAATTATCAAGTATCAAATTGATCATAACATCCAATTCACTTTCTATGATAGTTTTTATTATACCCAACTTGGATGCCTACCATTCTAGGACCAATTTCATAACCATAGCAAATACCATGCTGTTATAAAAGACTCTCAAAAAGATATAAGTGAAGCATGAGAGACTAGCAATTTCTTCAAAATTAATTCACCATCGTGCTCTAAAAGATATAAGTGAAGCACTAGAGCAAAAACTATCAAGCTCAAAAGATATAAGTGAAGCACATAGAGTATTCTAGCAAATTCTAATCAAGTAGGCTTCTCTCAAAAGGTGTGTACAGCAAGGATGATTGTGGTAAACTAAAAAGCAAAGACTAATATAATACACGACGCTCCAAGCAAAACACATATCATGTGGCGAATAAAAATATAGCTCCAAGTAAAGTTACCAATGAACGAAGACGAAAGAGGGGATGCCTTCCCGGGGCATCCCCAAGCTTAGGCTTTTGGCTATTCTTGAATATATTGGGGTGCCATGGGCATTCCCAATCTTAGGCTTTTGCCACTCCTTATTCCATAGTCCATCAAAGCTTTACCCAAAACTTGAAAACTTCACAACACAAAACTCAATAGGAAATCTTATAAGCTCCGTTAGTGAAAGAAAACAAAACCACCACATAAGGTACTGTAATGAACTCATTCTTTATTTATTTTTGTGTTAAACCTACTGTATTCCAACTTCTCTATGGTTTATAAACTATTTTACTAGCCATAGATGCATCAAAATAAGCAAACAACACACAAAAAACAGAATCTGTCAAAAACAGAACAGTCTGTAGCAATCTGTAACTAACGCACACTTCTGGAACTCTAAAACTCCTACAAAAATAGGAAGTCCTGGAAAATTTGTCTATTGATGAGCAGCAGAAAGAATCAATGTAAAATCACGTTTCTGTGATTTAACAAAACTAAATTCATGCGTGAAAAGTTTCTATTTTTCAGTAGAATCAAATCAACTATCATCATAGGTTATCCTATAGGTTCTACTTGGCACAAACACTAATTAAAAGATAAAAACACATCTTAACAGAAGGTAGATGCAAAATTTATTACTAAACAGGAACAAAAACAAAAAACACAAAGAAAATTGGGTTGCCTCCCAACTAGCGCTATCGTTTAACGCCCCTAGCTAGGCATAAAAGCGAAGATAGATCTAAGTAGTGCCATCTTTGGCACTAAATTCATAAGTAGCTCACATGATAGATTCATAAGGTAATTTGACTTTTTTTCTTGGAAAGTGCTCCATGCCTTTCTTTAATGGAAATTGGAATCTAATATTCCCTTCCTTCATATCAATAATCGCACCAATCGTTCTAAGGAAAGGTCTACCAAGAATAATAGGGCAAGAAAGATTGCAATCTATATCAAGAACGATAAATTCTACGGGCACCAAATTTCTATTTGCAACAATGAGAACATCCTTGATCCTTCCCATTGGCTTTTTAATGGTGAAATCTGCAAGGTGCAAATTTAAAGAGCAACCATCAATATCATGGAAACCTAGAATATCACATAAAGTTTTCGGAATCGTGGAAACACTAGCACCCAAATCACACAAAGCAAAACACTCATGATCTTTAATTCTAATCTTTATAGTAGGTTCCCACTCATCATTAAGTTTTCTAGGTATAGAAACTTCCAAATTAAGTTTTTCATCATAAGATTGCATCAAGGCATCAACGATATGTTTGGTAAAAGCTTTATTTTGACTATAAGCATGAGGAGAATTAACAACGGATTGCAACAAAGAAATACAACCTTATAAAGAACAATTATCATAATCAAATTCCTTGAAATCTGAGATAGTGGGTTCAATACTATTTAAAGTCGTGACCTCTCCAATCCCACTTTTACCAAATTTAGCATCAAGATCTAAAAATTCTGAATTCTTAGGACGCCTTCTAGGTAAAGTTGACTCATCATCAGTCCCATAATTATCAAGATTCATATTGCAAAACAAATATCTAATAAGAGATGCATCAATAACTTTAAGATCTTCATCATTATTTTCATCTAACTTTTCTGGTTTGGCGGCCATCTTATTGACTAAGGTGGCTTGCTTATCAGAAATTTTGGCTATAGCATTTTCAAGCCGGGCAATTTGAGAGTTCACACCATAAAATTCTTTATTCATATCATCAAGCTCTTTGTTCATAAACCCCAAAAAACCTTTTTGTTCCTTAAGCTCTTTTCTGAAGAAATTATTATGCTCAAATTGCAAATTCATAAAGC
Source organism: Triticum dicoccoides (assembly GCF_002162155.2). Classification (NCBI taxonomy): domain Eukaryota; kingdom Viridiplantae; phylum Streptophyta; class Magnoliopsida; order Poales; family Poaceae; genus Triticum; species Triticum dicoccoides. Next base: position 232,881,131 of record NC_041393.1, read on the forward strand.
TTCTAATATTTGATTCAATCTCTTCCATCCTTGTAAGAAGGTGGTCGGTACTCTTAGGCAAAGCCATAAGGACAAACAAGCACACAAGCAAACAGAAAAAGGCAAGCGAAAGAGAGAGGAGGAGATTGGGAAAGAGAGGGCGAATAAAACAGCAAGGGTGAAGTGGGGGAGAGGAAAACGAGAGGCAAATGACAAATAATGTAAATGTGAGGGAGATGAGTTTGTGATGGATACTTGGTATGTCTTGACTTGAGCGAAGACCTCCCCGGCAACGGCGCCAGAAATCCTTCTTGCTACGTCTTGAGCTTGTGTTGGTTTTCCTTGAAGAGGAAAGGGTGATGCAGCAATAGTAGCATAAGTATTTCCCTCAGTTTTTGAGAACCAAGGTATCAATCCAGTAGGAGGCTCCTCAAAAGTCCCACGCACCTACACAAACAAACAAAGAACTCGCAACCAACGCAATAAAGGGGTTGTCAATCCCTTCACGACCACTTGCGAAAGTGAGATCTAATATAGATAGTATGATAGGATAAATATGTTTTTGGTATTTTATAATATAGATGCAAAAAGTAAAGATGCAAATAAAAGTAGATTGGAAGCAAATATGATAAGAGATAGACCCGGGGGCCATAGGTTTCACTAGTGGCATCTCTCAAGATAGCATAAGTATTACGGTGGGTGAACAAACTACTGTCGAGCAATTGATAGAAAAGCGAATAATTATGAGATTATCTAGGCATGATCATGTATATAAGCATCACGTCCGCAACAAGTAGACCGACTCCTGCCTGCATCTACTACTATTACTCCACACATCGACCGACTCCTGCCTGCATCTAGAGTATTAAGTTCATAAGAACAGAGTAACGCCTTAAGCAAGATGACATGATGTAGAGGGATAAACTCATGCAATATGATATAAACCCCATCTTTTTATCCTCGATGGCAACAATACAATACGTGCCTTGCAACCCTTTCTGTCACTGGGTAAGGACACCGCAAGATTGAACCCAAAGCTAAGCACTTCTCCCATGGCAAGAAAGATCAATCTAGTAGGCCAAACCAAACTGACAATTCAAAGAGACTTCCAAAGATAACTCAATCATACATAAAAGAATTCAGAGGAGATTCAAATATTTCTCATAGATAAACTTGATCATAAACCCACAATTCATCGGATCTCGACAAACACACCGCAAAAGGAGTTTACATCGAATAGATCTCCACAAGAGAGGGGGAGAACATTGTATTGAGATCCAAAAAGAGAGAAGAAGCCATCTAGCTAATAACTATGGACCCATAGGTCTGTGGTAAACTACTCACAACTCATCGGAGGGGCAAGGATGTTGATGTAGAAGCCCTCCGTGGTCGATTCCCCCTCCGGCAGAGCGCCGGCGAAGGCTCCAAGATGGGATCTCGCGGATACAGAAGGTTACAGCGGTGGAAATTGTGTTTCATTGGCTCCCTGGATGTTTTCGGGTACGTAGAAGCCCATAAACATCCAAAAGGGGTAATATAATAGCATGGAACAATAAAAAATTAGAGATACGTTGGAGACGTATCATCGCCTATTCTACGTCTTCCACAATGTGCACACTCACAACACCGACGACTTCTAGGAGATGAGGGCGCTCTGTGAGGAATGCCTGGGCCACCGCCCCGAGCGCAATGACTGTGGCTTTGGCTGTGGAGGAGGCCGCTGGGACAACCGCAACCCTCCCCAAGCCTGGCGCGACCAGCCTCGGGAGGGTGGCTGGCGCGATCAGCCTTGCTAGGGCCGCCCTCAAGGCAATGCTGGCCTCCCTCCGTTGCCGCCGCCAAGGAGGAACAATGACAATCATCAAGATGAGCGGGCTGGGGGCTATCGGGAGCCTCGGGTGATCGCGTGCATTCTTGGTGGAGCTCAGGCGCCCGCCTCGAACCGCATCTTCCAGCAGTTCTCTCATGAGGTGAACGTAGCCCTCCCGAAGGTCGAGGTTGCACATCCCCTCAAGTGGTCATAGCACGCCATCACCTTCGATTTAAAGGATCACTCCAGGTGCTCGACCACCACCGACACACTCCCCATGTTGTGCACACCCACTATCAGCAACGTTTCAGTCACCAACACCCTCATCAACAGTGGCGCTTGATACATCTCCAATGTATCTATAATTTTTGATTGTTCCATGCTGCTATATTATCATTCTTGGATGTTTTACAATCATTTTATAGCAACTTTATATCATTTTTGGGACTAACCTAGTGACATAGTGCCAATGCTAGTTGCTGTTTTTTACTTCGCTGAAAATCAATACCAAATGGAGTCCAAACGCAGCAAAACTTTTTGGAGAATTTTCTAGGCCAGAAGACATAGGATGGGACAAAGAAGTACCAGAGGGGTACCCCGAGGAGGGCACAACCCACCTGGGCGCGCCTGGGGGCCCAGGCGTGCCCTGGTGGGTTGTGCCCACCTCGGTGGCCTCCCGCACCACCTCTTTGCTCTATAAATACCCCAATATTCCAGAAACCCTAGGGGAGTCGACGAAACACAATTCCAGCCGCCGCAAGTTCCAGACTAATGAGATCCAATCTAGACACCATCACGAAGGGGTTCATCATCCTCATTGGTGCCTCTCCGATGATGCGTGAGTAGTTCATTGTAGACCTACGGGACCGTAGGCAGTAGCTAAATGGCTTCCTCTCTCTCTTTTGATTCTCAGTACAATAGTCTCTTGGAGATCTATTTGATGTAACTCTTTTTTGCAGTGTGTTTGTTGGGATCTGATGAACTTTGAGTTTATGATAAGATCTATATTTTTATCCATGAAAGTTATTTGAGTGTTCTTTTGATCTCTTATATGCATGATTACTTATAGCCTCGTATTTCTTCTTCGAATCTTTGGTTTGGTTAGGCTGACTAGATTGATATTTCTTGCCATGGGAAGAGTTGCTTTGTGATGGGTTCGGTCATGCGGTGTTCATTCCCAGTGACAGAAGGGGCAGTAAGACACGTATTGATCATTGCCATTAAGGATAACAAGATGGGGTCTATTCCTACATGAATAGATCTTGTCTACATCATGTCATCGTTCTTATTGCATTACTCTGTTTCTCCATGAACTTAATACACTAGATGGATGCTGGATAGCGGTCGATGTGTGGAGTAATAGTAGTATGTGCAGGCAAGAGTCGGTCTACTTATCTTGGACGTGATGCCTATATAATGACCATTGCCTAGATATTGTCATAATTATTTGAAGTTTTATCAATTTCCCAACAGTAATTTGTCTACCCGCTGTATGCTATTTTCTTGAGAGAAGACACTAGTGAAATCTACGGTCCCCGGGTCTATTTTCTCATCATATATCTTCAAATCTATATTGCTATTTGCCTTTTTATTTATTTGCATCTTTTATTTTTCAGATCTATATTATCAAAAACCAAAAAATACCTCGCTGAATTTTATTTGCCGTTATTTTAGTTGCATCTACCAAATTATATCTTTACCAATCTTTTACCCAGGATGGATTGACCACCCCTCTTACGCGTCGGGTTGCAAGTATTTTATCTTTGTGTGCAGGTACCGTTTACATAGTGTTGCTTGGTTCTCCTACTGGTTCGATAACCTTGGTTTCATCACTGAGGGAAATACCTACCATAGCTGTGCTACATCATCTCTTCCTCTTCGGGGAAAAACTGACGCGGACACGAGCCATCAAGAAAGGATTTCTGGCGCCGTCACCGGGAAGACATCATCAACATCTATCAGGTTCCTAATCACAAATTTCATCTCCTTGCAATTTACATTATATGCCATTTGCCTCTCGTTTTCATCTCCCCCACTTCACAAAATTTGCTGCTTTATTCGCCCCCTTTTTCGTTCGCTGTTTTATCGTCATATCTGTTTTAGTGTGCAATCTTGTTTGCATAGTCACGATGACTCAAGAAAACACCAAGTTGTGTGATTTTTCCAATACCAATAATAATGACTTTATTAGCAATCTGATTGCTCCTCCCACCACTAGTGCAGAATCTTTTGATATTAATGCTGCTTTGTTGAATCTCGTTATGAAAGATCAATTTTCCGGTACTCCTTATGAGGATGCCATGTCCCTTCTTAAAACATTTGTAGAATTATACGATATGCAAAAGAAAAGAGATGTGGACAATGATATTGTGAAGTTGAAATTATTTTTGTTTTCTTTGCGAGATCATGCAAAATTTGGCTTATTTGCCTCGCAATAGTAATGATTATTGGGACAAGTGCAAAGATGCTTTTATTACTAAGTATTTTCTACCCTCAAAAATTATTTCCCTTAGAACCCATATTATGAATTTTAAGCAACTTGAGCATGAACATGTTGCGCAATCTTGGGAAAGAATGAAATTGATGCTAAGAAATTGTCCTACTCATGGTTTAAATCTTTGCATGATCATAATAAAAATTTATGCGCGACTGAATTTTGTCTCTAGAAATCTTTTAGATCTCGTCGCCGGTGGTATTTTTATGGAAATTACTTTGGGTGAAGCTACTAAATTGCTTGATAACATTAAGGAAAATTATTCACAATGGCATACTGAAAAAACACCAACTAGTAAGAAAATTAATTCGGTTGAAGAAATTTCTACTTTGAGTGAAAAAGTTGATGCTCTTATGAAATTGGTTGCTAACAAAAGTGCTCCTATTGATCTTAATGATGTGCCTTTGTCTACTTTGATTGAGCAAAATAGTGATCCCGTAGATGTGAATTTTGTCTCTCGAAACAATTTTAATAACAACGCTTATAGAGGTAATTTAATCCTAGGCCTTTTCCTAGTAATTCCACTAATAGTTATGGTAATCATTCTTACAATAATAATAGGAACACCTCTGATCTTGAGAATAATATTAAAGAATTTATCAATGCCCAAAAAGCTTTTAATGTTACGATAGTAGAAAATTTGAATAAGATTGATGATATGTCTAGAAGCATTGATAGAATTTCTCATGATGTAGAAAATCTCAAGTTGAAAATTTTTGTGCCCAAGGTTGATGAATCAATTAAATCTTTATATGTTTCTATGGATGAAAGTAACAAAAGAACCGCTATGCTTAGAGCTAAAAGAGAATTTTTAGAAAGAGCATTTTCTAGTGATGGCTTTCATAAAAGTGATGAAGATCTTAAAGTGATTGGTGTTTCTTCTATTATTCCTTGTTTAGTAAGATTAAAATTGATGATAAATGGATTGAAGAAGAGTCAACTTTAATTATAAGGCATCCCAATATTTCGGAGGGTGAAAATCTTGTTGAGAAAATTGATAAAAGTGGGTTTGGAGAGGTCAAAACTTTAACTAGTGATGTGCCCATTCTTTTGGATTACAAAGACTTTAATTATGATAGTTGCTCTTTGATTGATTGTATTTCTTTGTTGCAATCCATGATTAATTCACCCCATGCTTATGAATAAAATAAAGCTTTTACTAAACATATTGTTGATGCCATGATGAAAGGCTTTAAAGAAAAGTTGGAATTAGAGGTTTCAATTCCTAGAAAATTACATGATGAATGGGAACCTACTATCAAAGTCAAGATGAAAAATTATGAGTGTTTTGCTTTATGTGATTTGGGTGCTAGTGTTTCCATAATTCCGAAATCTTTATATGATATGCTTGGTCTTACCGATATTGAAGAATGTTCTCTTAATTTGCACTTGGCAGATTCTACTATTAAAAAGCCTATGGGAAGAATTAATGATGTTCTTATTCTTGCAAATAGGAATTATGTGCCCATAGATTTAATTGATACTAATTGCAATTTTTCTTGTACAATTATTCTTGGTAGACCGTTTTTACGCACTATAGGTGCCGTGATTGATATGAAAGAAGGGAATATTTAAGTTTCAATTTCCACTAATAAAAGGTATGGTACACTTACCTAGAACAAGAATTAAGCCACCATATGAATCAATCACGAGGGCATCTTATGGATCAAAATCCAAAGATGACAATACTTGAACCTATGCATTATGCCTAGCTAGGGGCACAAAATGATAACGCTTGCTGGGAGGCAACCCAATGAATAAATTTTATTTTTGCCTTTTTCTTTCTGTTCTTGAGTGTTTGCACAATTATGATACTGTTATGATTGTGTTTTAATTAGTGTTTGTGCCAAGTAAAGCCTTTGGGATCATGTTGGGTGATAGTTGATCTGATCTTGTTGAAAAACAAAAACTTTGTGTGCCAGTAACATAATTGGTTAAAATTACAGAAATGCGATAAAATTTTGAATATTTTACACAAGATTGATTGCAAATTGCCCATGTTTCCTAATTTTTCAGAATTTTTTGATTTACATAAGTATAAGAAGTTTTCAGATTGCTACAGAATGGTCTGTTTTTGACAAATTCTGTTTTCTTTATGTTGTGTGCTTATTTTGATGATTCTATGGACTTTATCGGGGGGTATAAGCCATAGTAAAGTTGGAATACAATAGATATAGTGCAAAAATAAAATATGTATGGGTTTGCAACAATACTTAGAGTGGTAATTTGCTTTCTTATCCTAACGGATCTCACGAAGGTTTTGTTGAGTTTTGTGTGATTGAAGTTTTCATGTTTTGGGTGAGATCACGATGGATGAAGGAACAAGGAGTAAGAAGATCCTAAGCTTGGGGATGCTACTACACCCCAAGGTAATATTCAATGATGAACAAGCAACTAAGCTTGGGGATGCCCCGAGTGGCATCCCCTCTTTCTTCTAACGCCCATCAGTATTTTACTTGAAGCTAGATTTTTATTCGTCACATATCATGAGTTTTGCTTGGAGCGTCTTGTATGATATGAGTCTTTGCTTGTTTTGATTTTTAGTTTGTGTCCAATATCCTTGCTGAACACACCTATTTGAGAGAGCCAAAATTATGCTATGATTTTTTAGAATTGCTCTATGTGCTTCAGTTAATTTTTTGAGCTATGGAATTACTATCGTGCTTCACTTATATCTTTTTGAGCATGGTGCGCTTTAATATTTTTGAACAAGTGCTCTCATGCTTCACTTAGATTTATTTGAGTGTTAGTAAATTTTTGAAGAAATTCTCTCATGCTTCACTTATATTATTTTGAGAGACAAAAAAATTATGCTCATGTTCTTCACTTAGATTTGTTTGAGCTATCAAAAGCAACATATTAAAGTAGTCCCAAATTGATAGATATCCAAGGAGGGTATAACAAAAACTTTCATGAATATCATTGGAGAAAATATACTTGATTCTTTGTAATAGTTTTGAGATATGATGATAGTGATATGTGAGTTATGTTGATGAGTAGTTATACTTTAGTAAGAATATTGGTGTTAAGGTTTGTGATTCCCTATGCAATGCAAGCACAAAAGTCAATAGTTATGCAATGAAATTACATCCTACTTGTGGTGCATTATTCGGTGTTAGTTATGCTCAATGCACGCTTATGAGATTTTTTGTTTCTTGGTTGGATGCTTCTCAATCTTTTTGCTAGCCTTCACTTGTACTAAGTAGAAATACTACTTGTGCATCCAAAAACCTTAAACCCAGTTTTGCCATATGAGTCCACCATACCTACCTATATGCAGTATCTCCGTGCCGTTCTAAGCAAATTTGTATGTGCCATCTCTAATTTCAAAATAAATTTCCTTTTTATGTGCTCATACCACCCATGAAACGGTAGGGGGCGGCTGATATTTTCCATGCTAGATGTGTTATTCTCAAGATGAATTTTTATTCACTTGTCATTGCACGAGAGTACGACAAAGGTATTAGGGATGCCCAGTCCCAAAATGAAAAATGAATTTACTTTATGTTGTCAAATAATAAATTCCTTGGAAAGTGTTGGTATGGACGACACCCGTGGATACAGCCAGCCATGGAATGTGAAAGTATGGTAGAAAAAGGAATAAACTTTATTTTCTATTTGGGAACCGCCTATGATATATCTAGCATGGAAAGTATTGGGAACTACTCGATTGTTTTTGTTGACAGTGCCACCCAAAATGTTTTATCTCTAATTTTTTTCGATCTGAGCTCTGGCACCTCTACAAATCCCTACTTCCCTCCGTGAAGGGCCTTTCTATTTACTTTATGAAATTTTCATTTTTATTTGAGTCTCCATCTTCTCTTGTAAAGCACCATCTATGGGGCACTATGATCGTATTTGACCATTGGATGTAGCTAATATGCGAGTGTGTTTCATGAATGGATCAATGATTGAGCATAATGGGCTAGGGATAACTTGCTTTAGTGTTGATATTTTGAAAGACATGGTTGCATGTTGATTTGCTTCAGTGTTCAAATCTTCATGTCAAAACTAGATTATTGCTTTGAACCATATAAAAGTCCATATGTCCATGCTACAAAAAAAGAATATGTTACGAATATGATAGGAAGCATTCCACATCAAAATTTTTCTTTTTATCATTTACCTACTCGAGGACGAGCAAGAATTAAGCTTGGGTATGTTGATATGTCTCCAACGTATCTATAATTTTTGATTGTTCCATGCTGTTATATTATCATTCTTGGATGTTTTACAATCATTTTATAGCAACTTTATATCATTTTTTGGGACTAACCTATTGACATAGTGCCCAGTGCCAGTTGTTGTATTTTGCTTGTTTTTTACTTCGCAGAAAATCAATACAAAATGGAGTCCAAACACAGAGAAACTTTTTGGGGAAATTTTCTAGGCCAGAAGACACAGGATGAGCCAAATAAGTACCAGAGGGGTGTCCCGAGGGGGGCACAACCCACCTGGGCGTGCCTGGGGGCCCAGGCGCGCCCTGGTGGGTTGTGCCCACCTTGGTGGCCTCCCGCACCACCTCATTGCTCTATAAATACCCCAATATTCCAAAAACCCTAGGGGAGTCGGCGAAACACAATTCCAGCCGCTGCAAGTTCCAGTACCATGAGATCCAATCTAGACACCATCACGGAGGGGTTCATCATCCTCATTGGTGCCTCTTCGATGATGCGTGAGTAGTTCATTGTAGACCTACGAGACCGTAGGCAGTAGCTAGATGGCTTCCTCTCTCTCTTTTGATTCTCAGTACAATGGTCTCTTGGAGATCTATTTGATGTAACTCTTTTTTGCGGTGCGTTTGTTGGGATCCGATGAACTTTGAGTTTATGACCAGATCTATATTTTTATCCATGAAAGTTATTTTAGTGTTCTTTTGATCTCTTATATGCATGATTACTTATAGCCTCGCATTTCTTCTTCGAATCTTTGGTTTAGTTAGGCTGACTAGATTGATTTTTCTTGCCATGGGAAGAGGTGCTTTGTGATGGGTTCGGTCGTGTGGTGTTCTTTCCTAGTGATAGAAGGGGCAGCAAGACACGTATTGATCATTGCCATTAAGGATAACAAGATGGGGTCTATTACTACATGAATAGATCTTGTCTACATCATGTCATCGTTCTTATTGCATTACTCCATTTCTCCATGAACTTAATACACTAGATGCATGTTGGATAGCAGCCGATGTGTGGAGTAATAGTAGTAGATGCAGGCAGGAGTCGGTCTACTAATCTTGGACGTAATGCCTATATAATGACCACTGCCTGGATATCGTCATAATTATTTGAAGTTCTATCAATTTCCCAATAGTAATTTGTCTACCCATCGTATGCTATTTTCTCGAGAGAAGCCACTTGTGAAATCTACGGCCCTCGGGCCTATTTTCTCATCATATATATTTGCCTTTTTATTTATTTGCATCTTCTATTTTCAGATCTATATTATTAAAAACCCAAAAATACCTCGTTGAATTTTTTTGCCGTTATTTTATTTGCATCTACCAAATTACAGCTTTACCAATCTTTTACCTGGGAGGGATTGACAACCCCTCTTATGCGTTGGGTTGCAAGTATTTGTTCTTTTTGTGCAGGTACCATTTACATAATGTTGCTTGGTTCTCCTACTGGTTCGATAACCTTGGTTTCATCAATGAGGGAAATAGCTACCATAGCTGTGCTGCATTCTCCCTTCCTTTTCAGGGAAAACTGACGCGGACACAAGCCGTCAGCGCTAGCCTCAATGTGCTCTCTGTCTAGACCTTCAAGATGCTCCAGGTGCCCTATGACCAGCTCATGCCCACCAGGCCATTCTTTGGGGTGACCGACGGCTCCACCACTTCCCTGGGGTAAGTGCGCCTCGTAGTCACCTTCGGCAAGCGCAACAACTACCAAACCGATCTCATCGACTTCAACTTGGCCCACATTGGCCTCCCGTACAATGCCATCCTTGGGTACCCTGCCATGGCCAAGTTCATGGCATCCACCTCATCATGGATGCAACGTCCTCAAGATGCCGGGGTGGAGCAGCGTCATCATGATCGCCTGTGATGAGAAGGATTTGTATGCTCCCTTGAGCACGCTTACCACGCTACAGCGGCTAAGAACTCCGATGGCGAGGGTGGCATCGTGCCTCCTAAGGCTTCCCCCTCGAAGAAGAAGCAGCTCCTCCCGAAGAGCCGTCCTGAGGCAAAGAAACCCGTCGGCGATGCCTCAGGCTCCGTGCCTGCCGCCGGGGCACCTCTTCCTCCCGCATAGGAAGGCATGCCTGGCGCCTCCCTCGGGATGGGCTCGGGGGCTCCCATCTAGAGAGCCTTAGACCTGACGAGTGCGATGAGGGAGGTGCTTGGGTACCACTTGGAGGCGTTCCTTGACGCGCCCCCCCCCCCACAAGCAAGGAACGAGGCGCAAGGCGCCAGGAGCATGAGAATTCATCACTTAGGCGACTGAGGAACTCTAGGAAGCACAAGCCATACACGGAGAACGCCTCCCCACACGTCCCACCAGCACAGTTGCCACCCTCGACACGGCTGGCGAGCTGCACGTCTACGTGAACATCCCAGGTGTCAACAGGGCCGGTTCTCAGGACCTCTTCTGGCCATCGTGCATCGGTCGGAGCGGGGGCTACCCCTACAACTACTCCCGCATTGGCACCTCATACTAGCAGATCGTGTAGCACGCGATGGCGTCTCATGAGTCCTCACGCTCGACGGTGATGTCTTAGGAGCCCCTGGACCCTCGCGAGCCCCCCGAGCCTCGCGAGCCTCTCGAGCCTCTGGAGCCACCTGGCTCAGGAGGAGCGAACCTCTATGGGATGCTTCATCGACTGCCTCAATGCTTCTACAACATCTTTACCGGGTGAATTTTTGGTTTGTTCAATAGAGGGTGCCCCGCGGGCTGCATTATCCTTAGGCTAGTTAGGGTCTGCCCTTGCAGCTGTATCATTTTGCTCATGTATCGAAACTGGCCATGCCTTGATAAAACTTCCTGGTAATTTAATCTGTGTGCCCGGTGCTTCGTCACCATGAATGTCATCACGTCCTTGCAATCCCACCCTCAACAGCCTCATGATTAAGGGTTGGCACGATGTCTGTGCTCAGGTCCGTTCCTGCAACATTGTTAAGTCCAAGTGATCGAGCTCTGTCTTGCGGGCCAGCTCCCATGCACGTCACCTCCTGGGGTCCTTAGTGCCTTGTCCTCGCATGAGCTAATCATGAGTAGGTGAGCGAGGGCATGCGACCCGGTTCATACAACCGCAATCTGTTGCTTCGCCGCAGCAGGATCCGTGCGCCGGATGCCCTTCCTCTGATTGCCGCATGAGAAGCCTTGGCACAGCGCCTGGGCTCGGGTCCGTCCCTGTAGCATTGATAAATCCAAGTGACTGAGCTCTGTCTGGCGGGCTGGCCCCGCACACATCACCTCCTATGGGTCCTTGGTGTCCGTCTTTCTCATGCGATGGCCTCTAGACGTTCATTCAGCGCAAGTAGCCCTCATGACAGCATGCTCCGCGCTGAAAGCTATGCGCAACCCGCCTTGAGGTAGGACCTCCTGAGCCCCGCTGAGGGAGTCCTGGATTAGGGGGTATCCATACAGCCGGACTATATACTTTGGCCGGACTGTTGGACCATGAAGATACAAGACTCAAGACTTCGTCCCGTGTCCGGATGGGACTCTCCTTTGCGTGGAAGACAAGCTTGGAGATCCGGATATTAGATCTCCTTCTTTGTAACCGACTCTGTGTAAACCCTAGCCCCCTCCGGTGTCTATATAAACCGGAGGGTTTAGTCCGTGGAAGGACAATCATAATCATCATAGGCTAGCTTGTAGGGTTTAGCCTCTACGATCTCGTGGTAGATCAACTCTTGTAATACTTATATCATCAAGATCAATCAAGCAGGAAGTAGGGTTTTACCTCCATCGAGAGGGCCCGAACCTGGGTAAAACATCGTGTCCCTTGCCTCCTGTTACCATCAGCCTTAGACGCACAGATCGGGACCCCCTACCCGAGATCCGCCGGTTTTGACACCGACATTGGTGCTTTCATTGAGAGTTCCTCTGTGTCGTCGCTGCAAGGCTCGATGGCTCCTTCAATCATCAACAACAACGCGGTCCAGGGTGAGACTTTTCTCCCCGGACAGATCTTCATGTTCGGTGGCTTCGCACTGCCAGCCAATTTGCTTGGCCATCTGGAGCAGATCGACAGCTACGCCCCGGGCCATTAGGTCAGGTTTAGAAACTTGAACTACACGGCCAATATCCGTGGAGACTTGATCTTCGACGGATTCGGGCCTACACCAGGAGCGCTGAACAGTCACGATGAGCACGACTTAGACCTGCTATCGGACAATACTCGGGATATCGCACCTGCAGGAGCTCCGGACCTAAATCCGGGGCAGATTGCGTCGTCCGAGGACAGGTGGATGGACCCGGAGGCCACACACTCATCGGCGGTAGAGCCGAACACAGGCTTCACCCCCAAGGAAGCCAGTGTCTCTGGACCCCCGGACTTGTGTCCGGCTGTAGGTCCAAGACCACGCGCCCCCGAGCCCGCCGATTCTGGTTGGGCTCCGGTAATGGAATTCGCCGCTGCGGATATCTTCTAGCACTCAACCTTTGGCGACATGTTGAACTCATTAAATTCTCTCTCTTTGTCAGAAGACTCTTGGCCGAACTATGTCCGGCTCAAGGGGGAAGAAGGCAACGAAGAAATTCGTTGCCCACCCACCACCCACTTCATAGCCTCTATTGGTGACATACCATACATGCTTGACTTCGACTCCGATGACACCGACGGCATGGATGTCGGCGCAGGAGACGATTCAGGACCACCACCCATGGGGCGCTGGACTGCCACCTCATCATATGATATATACATGGTGGACACGCCTAAGGGGGACGACAGCGACAAAACGGAGGATAAAACCCCCGGACAAAAGCAAAAACGACAGCGCAAACGCCGCTCTAAGTCCAGCCACAGTAAAAACAACGATAATAGCGCTAGAAAGATCGACAACCCAGTCAACTCCAAAGGTAACGACGACCATATGGACCCAGCGATGGAGCAGGATGAGCCAGGTCACGCCGAACACAGCCCGGAGCAGACGCCTGATCACAGCGATCCCGAGGGACGAATTAATCAACCCGCCCCGGGAGAGGAGCACAGTCCGGACGATGATGCATTCATCATCCCGGAAAAACGTTTGGAACGAGATAACCTCCATAGAAGGCTTATGGCCACTGCAAGAAGTTTAAAGAAGTAGAAGCAAAGGCTCAAGGCTGCGGAGGAAACGCTCAACTGCAGATGGAATAAAGTGCTAGACACTGAAGAAAAATACAGCGACGATCATCACACAAAGAGCTACCCAAAGCGCAAGCTGCTGCCAGAAATCGATGATCAGGCCATTCCGCCGAAGAACAATACGAACGGTAGTCCGGACCAAACACTTCATGACCGTGACAGAGCAGCTACTGACACCGCACACGATTTACGTGAGCTCCTGGACAAAAAGGCCGGTGCGACGAGGTCCATCTATGGATCTAGAGGACACGCCCTGGCGCAGGATTATGGTTACCAAAAAGATCAGACCGATCGAATACCGGTTCGGAATCAGCACCGGACACAACAACAGCCGACAACATGCCACAACACGTCCAGATACAGAGGGGCTGCTCACCCTCTGTGCTTCACCGAAGAGGTACTGGACCACAAATTTCCACAGGGTTTTAAACCCGTGAACATAGAGGCATATGACGGAATGACAGACCCTGGGGTCTGGATTGAGGATTTTATCCTGCATATTCACATGGCTCGTGGGGACGACCTCCACGCCATCAAATACCTTCCCCTCAAGTTGAAGGGACCAGCTCGACACTGGTTGAAAAGCCTCCCCAAAAATTCAATCAGAAGTTGGGAGGAACTCGAGGATGCTTTCAGGGCCAATTTTCAAGGGACCTATGCCCAACCTCCGGATGTTGACGATTTAAGTCACATAATTCAACAGCCCGGAGAGTCCGCCCGCAAGCTTTGGAATAGATTCCTCACTAAGAAGAATCAAATTGTCGATTGTCCGGATGCCAAAGCCCTAGCGGCCTTCAAGCATAGTATCCAGGATGAGTGGCTCGCCAAACATCTCGGCCAAGAAAAGCCGAGGACAATGGCAGCCTTAACAAGCCTTATGACCCACTTTTGCGCGGGTGAAGACAGCTGGTTGGCCCGTAGAGGCACTAGCGACCCAGGCACATCCGAAATCAGGGATGGCAATGGGAAGCCACGGCACAATAAAAACAAGCGTCGAAACAAGGAAGAAAGTCCTGACAACACAACGGTCAATGCCGTATTCAGAGGCTCTCGACCCGACCAACAAAAGAAGCCATTGAAAGGCAGCAGAGAGGGACTGTCCGGCCTGAACAAAGTCCCAGACAGACTGTGCCAAATTCATGGCACCACCGAAAAACCTGCGAACCACACTCACAGAGAATGTTGGGTCTTTAAGTAGGCCGACAAGCTAAATGCCAAACACAAGGGAAGGGAAACACCAAGTGAAGAGAAGGATGAGCCTCGCCAGCCAAACACTGGGGGACAGAAAAAACTCCCACCATAGGTAAAAACAGTAAACATGATCTGCGCGACTCACATACCCAAGAGAAGGCACAAACGCGCGCTCAGAGATGCATACGCTGTAGCGCCTGTCGCCCTCGAACTCAACCCCTGGTCGGCCTGCCCGATCACCTTTGATCACAGGGACTACCCGACTAGTATGCGGCACGGAGGATCGACTGCCTTGGTGCTCGACCCAATAATCGACAGATACCATCTTACTCGTGTCCTCATGGACGGCGTCAGTAGTCTCAATCTAATATACCAGGACACTGTCCATAGGATGGGGATAGACCCATCCAGAATCAGCCAAAGTAACACCACCTTTGAAGGGGTGATACCAGGCGTTGAAGCCTGCTGCAGGGGCTCCCTCGTATTAGAGGTGACATTTGATTCTCCAGACAACTTCAGAAGCGAAGAACTACTCTTCACTATCGCTCCCCTCCAAAGTGGTTATCATGCATTGCTCAGGAGAACGACCTTTGCCCGCTTCAATGCAGTACCGCACTATGCCTACCTTAAACTCAAGATGCCCGGCCCACGTGGCGTCATCACCGTCAACGCAAATACAGAGCGTTCCTTACGCGCGGAAGAGTATGCGGCGGCTCTAGCAGCCGGACACTAGGCGGCTTCTAATATCAGAACGCATGATCGGTCATTAAGACCACGGACACGGTTAGACGAGTCCGGCACACCACCGTCGATAATAGCCTAGATAAACCTGAGCTGAGTGCTATACATGTAATCCCATAGAGGACACCAGGGGCTACAGATATTCAATAAAGCCCAACTTTTGGCTTGACCTTATTAACATGCCAATTCTCACACTTCTACTATCAATTGATAATAGCCAACTCTTCGCACGCTTACATCATACTCTTTTACATGAGCTTTCCTTTTTATAGACACCGTTCGTGCGATACCCTCCCAGGACACGACACAATGGAGACAAAGGCGCAGACGTGCAGCAGGGCCCCACTCAAAGGTTTCTCTTTAGATTAAGCCCCTGTGTGAACCTTCTTTATTGTCTCTTGTTGCTTAACATCCCATGGGTACTCAATATACCCACATGGGACACTGGCGTTATTGGCATTTCGCCACGACAGAACAATGCACGTACCTAGAAATACAGGGTTCATAATAAAGGGCGTTACTCATCCCTGTATATGTTATAAAGTCCGAATACCCTCGGGAGTGTTCGGCATCGCAAGTTTGGCCTTATATGCATCAGCTCTGAATCATGTCTTTGGTCAAATGTTGGGTTTACCCGGCTCCTGGGTTTGCTGCCTTACGTTCCGTTTTTATCGGCTAAGGCGGCCAAAGGAGAACTACTGCGATTGTGCCCTGGTTATTCTGGATGAGCACCTCAGTAGATAAAGCCAAAAACTGACTGTCATGATATAGCGAGAGACTGGTCAGCCACTCGAGGACTCATCAGAATCTTTAGGGTTCCTCCGCATTAACGAAGGGCCGTTCCCCGGTTATGTACACACGCGTCGTATCTGGATGCACACGAAGGTACCAGGGGCTACATAGTAGCCCCACCGTCAAACTCCTATGGCTAAGTGAAAGTGTTAAAGCTATATAGTTCGGTTGCCTAGTTCGACATGCGATCACCTCCTTAACGGACCAAGACGTTGGATCAAGTGCGATTACGCATCTTTTTGCGAACACCCCTGCATTGTATGCGTGGGGGCTAAAGCCAACGACTGCTAACTTTCAGGTTATATATACATCAAACGGTCGCACAGGAGGCACAATAACACTTTCGGGTGAAAGTATAAACAAAATACAACTGTTTTTACAACGGAAATATTTGTCACCCGAACATGACATTCTTCGAGCACTGAGCCTCTATTAAACGAGCACCTTTTGTTACCTACTCCAAGTAGTGCTCGGCTGGATCATGGCTTCCCGCCGGATTCTGGGTTGCAATGATGGTGGCCTCCATATCTGTCCAGTATGTTTTAACACGGGCAAGAGCCATTCACGCACCCTCTATGCACGTCGACCTCTTCACGGCATCGATTCGTGATGCAGCACCAAGGAATTGTTGCACTAAACCAAAATAACTGTCCGACTTCGGTGGTCTATTACAGATCTCATTGCAAGACCGGACAACCTATGGAGCTCGGCCATAGCAGCCATCCTTTCACTTAATGGCAACGGGCGCGTTGGAGCACTGAATTGCGACCAGAACAGCCTTTCCACTTCATTATCTTTTTGGTTCTCGAAAAACTTGGCAACATCAGCCGTACTCTTCGCCAGATCCGCATAAGCGTCTGCAGGGCTCCAGCGCCGATCCAGAGGAGCGTACTTTGGATCTAAGAACTTCATCCACAACAAATAGGGGTTTCCAGCCGCGATTTCTCCGGCCTGTCGAAGCTCCTCCCGTGCATCCCTAATTTCGGAATGCGTCTCCTTGGCCGCATCAAGGGCCTTCTTCAGTTCAGCCGACTTCGCCTGATTCTCTTTTTCAAGGAGCTCATACCGGCTGGTGGCATTCTTCAGCTCCACAGCCATCTCGGCTATTTTATCTTTGCTTCGGTGATGAGTAGTCTGTTCGGCTCTCAACTCTTCGGCCGCCTTCAGGGCAGCCGCATTGCTAGCCCGGGCTTGTTCCTTGGCTAGGGCAAGCTCCGCCCTCAGGGCCTCCACGGCAGCAGCTCCGCCTGTAGTCAAAGCATATCATATTAACATTATGCTCTTCTTAATATGTCCTATAAAAACAAGGAAAATAGAGCACATACTCTGTTACTCGTCAAGCCGCTCGTTCACAAGCGTGATGTCGGCATCCACAACATCAATCTGTCGCCTCAGTTCGGCGACTTCAACGGTCCGGTCAGCCGCCAGACCATTAGCCACCTGGGCATGAATTCAGTGTGATCATTACTTAACAATGTGATCCTCTATTTGCCGCCTAGGTCTGGCAACCATAGTCTCAGGGGCTACTATCTATACGGAGCACACCTAGCGCGTGCGCCACAAATTTTTTTACGTATTTCATTACATACCTCAAAGCCTTTGAGCAGGCTTGTAAAAGCTTCATTCAATACGCTTGTGGCGAATGAAATCTTCTCAAGCACCATGCTCATTAATGAACGGTGATCCTCCGAGAGAGCAGCTTGCTCCAGAAGGCCCGTCAGCGTGTCTGGCCGGTCGCCGAACTGTGGTGGACCCTTCTTATCGCCCCCCGTGGGAGCCGAGCGCTCCGGGCTCAGGGCGGCCGAAGTACTAGCTTTTAGCCTCGGCAAGTCTGGACTCCTCCGTGACGACACCTCGGGGTCGCCCGCCCCATAAGGCGGAGAGGCTGGTGGGGTTTCACTCTCCATCATCTCCGGAAGGAGATCCCCCGAAGATGAACTCTGTCGAGAAGAGTTGCTAGCTAGACTGCAAAGAATGGATCCTAGTTATTGTTTTCGGAGGAGGAAGCAGAAGCTTTGTATTTACGATTAACTTACAACTCGGCTGATGGCTGGCCCGTTTGCGGGCATGGTGCAGCGAGGACGCCCCTCAGGGTAGGGCCCCCTGGTGGAGTTTTCTTCCCTTGTCCGGGCACCTCCATCTCCAAGTCTTCGGAGGCGGCCCTCTTCTTCCCGCGGGGGGAGGAGACCTTAGATTCCCCTCCCCGACTATCCTCCTTCGTGGAGGTAGTAATTCCCCCGGTTTGGATGTGCAATGTGTGAAGTTCTGTTTCTCTGTTCTTCCCTTCGTCTTTCCCCGAGGGCACTTGACTTAGCACACGACTAAGCATCCTGGCTATGGCAGGACTAGGCGAGCCTTCGGGAAGTGGCGCCGGACACCTGATTCTCTCCACCTTGCTGAGCCATTCCGGGCCACGGATGATTTTTAGAATAATGTTATGATAAATATAAACGAAGTGTTCGGTTTCTGGGTTACTTACTCGGGTATCTGGGCGGTTGCAGCTCAGGCCCACATCCTCGATGGTGTCCGGACACTTTACTTGTGGTCCGAAGAATAACTTACACATCCCTTCGAGCGTCATGCCGAAGAAGTGCAGAATAGTCCGCGGACCTTCCGGATTGAACTCCCACATCCGGAGAGGCCGGTGTTTGCACGACAACATCCGTCAGACTAGCATTACCTGAATTACATTGACAAGGCTAATGTCCCTCTCAAGAAACTCCCGGATGTGGCTCTGCAATGTTGGTACATCATTAGCAGGCCCCCAATCTAGTCCTACATTGGCCCATGATGCAAGTTGAGGCGGAGGGCCCGAACGGAAGTCAGGGGAAGCCACCCACTTTGTGCCTCTGGGAGCCGTGACGTAAAACCACCTCTGCTGCCATAGATCGGACACCTCCGGGAAGAAGCCCTCGGGCCATGGGGCGTCGGCGTTCCTACTTATTGTAGCACCTCTGCACTCCACGGGTCACCCCTCAATCATCTTCGGCTTCACGTTGAAGGTCTTGAGCCATAAGCCGAAGTGCGGGGTGATGTGGAGGAAGGCTTCGCACACAACGATGAACAACAAGATGTGAAGGATGGCGTCCGAAGCTAGATCATGGAAATCTAGTCCATAATAGAACATGAGCCCTCTCACAAAGGGATCAAGGGTGAAGCCTAAGCCGCGGAGGAAGTGAGAAACGAATACGATGCTCTCGTTGGGATCGGGAGTAGGGATGACCTACCCTGGAGCAGGAAGCCTGTGCTTGATGTCGGCGGTGAGGTATCTGACCTCCCTAAGCTTCGCAATGTCCTCCTCTGTGACAGAGGAGGCCATCCACCGGCCTTGAAGGTTGGATCCGGACATGATTGAAGGTCCGAACTGCTTAAGCTTGGGCTTCGGGTGTTGGAACTCGAGACGCGGAAAGGCGCAAGCATGGTAGAAACGAGGGATAGGCCTCGGCCCCTCTATAAAGGGGGTGAATATTGTCGTGGAATTAACATGTCAGATGTCCTTAGTGTCAGGACTTAGTCTCGAGGCCAACGCATCTATGTGGTAGCTTGAGAGGGGTTGATCGGGACGAGTGACGCAACACGCAAGACAAGGATTTAGACAGCTTCGGGCCCCGGGAAACATCATCCGGTAATAACCCTACATGCTGTTTGTGGCTAGGTCTCATTATGATCATGAGAAGAGTCGCCGTAAGCCGGCTCCCCCTTTGTCTCTAGCCCTAGATATTGTTTCTTGTTTTTCTTCCCTCCCTGTTTGGGGAGCCCTGCCCCTCCTTATATAAGTTAGAGGGGCGGGTTACATGTGGAGTCCAAATAGGATTAGGACTAGCCTATCTTGTACTACAAGCCAGATACAAGTCCGGGTCTTGATTCCTTGTAAGGGAGATATTCCTCACGCCTTTCCTCTTAAGCCGGCCTATCATAACGTAAGCCGGCCTTCTGGGCCTTGAGCCTCCTGGGCCCCCGGGTCTTGTCTCTCCTCTGATCCGCTTGCCAGGTCACCCATAAGTCGCCAGGATCGGGCGGGTCATTAGTGTGTCGTCCAGCCAGGGCGGGTCATTAGTGAGTCGTGAAGTCCGGCTGGGTTATACTTCCAGCCGGGTCATACCGCCGGGTATATCCCCGACATTAGCCCCCAAGTTTAGCTTGGATTTATCCATGGTAAACTTATGCTGCAAAATAAACACAAGAACAAATTTGACAGGTTGTGCTCCGGGTTAAGAATTCTTGTAAACCGGCACCTGAACATCCTTAAGTCCTTGTCATTTCCTTCTTCTAGAAAATCCGGGTCAATAGACCAGCTTCACAATCAATTTGCTTGTAGAAGAAATATTGTAAACAAATAATCCATCTGAGTCGTCTTCCAAAGCGCCGTCTTAAAATTATAGGTCTTGAAATAGTCATCTGATTTCAACCGGCTTAAAGGTATAGATCTTGCCGAGTTATAATTTCCAAAATCTCCGGGTTATAAAAACTGATAATTCCTGGTCATGATTGTTTCCAACGCCGGTTCATGATTGTTGCCAATGCCGGTTCATGATTGTTGCCAATACCGGTTCATGATTGTTGATGACGCCGGGTTATGATTGTTGCAGACACCGGGTCATAATGATTGGTGATGCCGGGTCAATCTGGTTTGCTCAAAACTGAAAATTGGAAGATATTTCTCCCTTATATCCATATTACCTGTAGCCCCCAAGTGACGGGTTGTCATGCTTGTAGCAACCTGGGACTTGAAATTGCCTTATGCTCATAAAAACTTCAACCAGTGTAGCCCCCAAGGGCCGGGTCATTATGCAATAATGAGCAAGGACTTTATAGATATAACCATGTAAACTTGAACAACAATGTGTAGCCCCCAAGGGCCGACTTAGTAAGATAATACTAAACCAGGACTTTATATATACTTCATTGATAATAACATCATATGATGTAATCTCCACCACAGGGCTTGAACCCACATCCACAAGGTTAAGAGCTTTTGTGCTTTACCAACTGAGCAATGGATCCTTCAATATAATGGATTTAAGACTTATGTACCTTGAACTGTTGACAGGAGCAATTGGTAGCCCCCAAGGGCCAGCTCATTACGATGTGATGACTCGGGTCTTCAATAAGGTGAACAAACAATGACTTTGCATTAGCCCCCAAGTGCCATGGTGCATGCTTGCAGCAACATGAGACTTGTGTATTTGATATAATTTCAACTGAAATAATGTAGCCCCCAAGTGCCGGGTCGTAAGCCTGCAGCGACTCGGGACTATTCCTTCCATTGTAGAATAAATCATATCCTTTGATAAAATAATAGCCATTGCGCTAAAGCGACTTTGAAAACCTCAATAATACTGGTTATTGATAATCACAATAGAAATCTAGTCATGTTGGCTATTCAAGATTTGAATAATATAACCCGGTATGAAAACCTCAATCATTCAATATCATCATGAAAATCCAGCCAGTTTTGGCTATTAAAAATTAGAATACCTCATCGGTTGATAAGTAAACCCGGAGTTTAAATACCCGGCGGCTCTTGGCCGACGATGATTTAATTTTTCTAACCCGGCGGCTTATAGCCTTTGAGAAAAATCTAGAACGGATAATTATTTTGAAGCATCAAGTTTGGTAATGAACTTGAACTTAATCATTTATATGTCATATTCCTGCAAATCCTGCAAAGAGTTTAAACAACATATGCCCTGGCAACTTAACGTCAAAAGCCAGGGCGGGTAACCACCCAAATGTAGTCTTATCCTGCACACAAGTAGATCACAAGATCCCTATGATCCTTTGAATGATACTGCCGGCTTATGTGACTCGGACAGTGAAGTTGATAACTCAACTCTGTAAGAGCCGACACATATGATATTTGTAACAACTCAAATACTTGCGATTGTATAAAAACAGATAAAAATTTTGAGGCTTTGGATTCGAATACGATCAGTAAACCGTTCCAAAGGGGTTAAGCTAAGATTCAAATACAATCATATAGCCCCCAGTGGCGTTGGCGTTGCCGATCAAAGTGGGTATCGACAGCTATGTTCTCTTTGGTTCGAATATGACCTATGTTTGAACAGGAAACCCCCAAATGACCACTATGATATTGAATTTGTACTGCCGGTTTACATGACCTGTGTAATAAGGGTGAAAACCCAATCCTTGGAAGCCAATGCTTCCATATAAATGATGGTTGTCATAGGCTGGCGACTTATAATCAAATGTCAAGCCGGGTTAATCATAAAACACTTATATACATTTGAGATATAATCCCCAAAAGGTCTCAAGTTAAGTAATTGTGGCTGCAATAAACTTTACCAGAGATATTGTAAGTGCATCTAGTGCCCCTTAGTGATTTTGGTGTATTGAAGACTTATAGGTTAAGGGACTAATGCGTTTGTGAGTGTACACAGGTCTATAAGTCTATGAGGAGTTTGATATTTACAGAGAAAGTCGACCCCTAAAAATGAAGTTCTTCAACTAAAGACTTTGATATTCTGAAGACTTTCTAAAGACTTTGAAAGTGAAGAAATTGGTGTGACCTTGAAGACTTGGTATTCATTTGTGGAACATGAAGTGTGAAGACTTTTGTTTTCGTAGTTTCATTTTCTCTTTCTTGAGTCATACGAAACACCGTACTGTTAAAGGGGGTCGAGGAAATACTAAGGAAAAATTTCCATGTGATGCTCAACTCAAAATCCTACACCTACCAATCCCTTCGAGTGAAGCCTTTGGAAATCTCATACAGTTCAATCACTTTCTTCAGTGACAGAGACGAAGTTCTTCTGGTCGCTGATGAATTTGTTCTGACTGAGGAGTTAGGAATTCGTCAGTGCGAATTACCTACACAGTGAGGAACATGATAGCCCTGAGGAATTTGAGAGTCAAATTTCTGACCGTTGCTGTGCTGCGCGCCAGCTGTCCCAAAATATCTTATCCACCTAACGGTCATATCATTGAGGGGCATTTATGTCTTATCATGTCGGGCTGCTCCCTAGGCTATAAATAGCCGCCCCCTACAACCACTAGCTGGTTGGCTGCTCCGAGAGAACTTGACACTTGTCATTTGAGAGCAACCCATCCTCTGAGGACTTTGAGCGAAAATCATCGAGTGAGGAAAACCCAAAACCAAACCCCTACAAACCCAAAGTGATTGAGCATCACTGAAGAAATTGATTCTGCGTGGATCCAACGCTTGTTACCTTTGAAGACTGTGCTTCTTCCAGACGGTTAGGCGTCAAGGTCTAGAGCATCCAAGAGGAATTGTGGATCGCCGAGTGACCAAGTCTGTGAAGGTTTGGAAGTCGCCTGAAGACTTACCACGAGTGATTGGACGAGGTCTGTGTGACCTTAGTTCAAGGAGAATACGGTGAGGAGTCCGTGTCCTGAGCTACGTGCTCAGTGACTGGGTGTCCGGGACTGTGTGTCCTTGAGTTTAAATACTCAGCCACTCCAACCATACGTACAACTGAGACAACAGTTGGAACTGGTCTACCAAATCATTGTCTTCACTAACCTAACTGGTTCTATTTCCTCAACCCTTTCATTTCCTCATTACTGTGTTGAGTGTTTGTTCATATCTGTGTTTGAAGACTTTGACTGAAGACTTTCTCAATTTCCTCAGTTCAATTTCTTCTTTCTGTTTGTCTTCATCTTGTGTTATCCTGTGATTACGCTTTCTGTACTCTGTGCTAGTCTTCATTTCATCATGATGACCATGCTTGTATTCTGTTATGCTTACTTCTGAGTACTTATTCCGCTGCTAATAGTTCTTCGCTAAGGAATTTCCTCACCGGCAAATTCCTCAGTGAAGAATTCATAAAAATCGCCTATTCACCCCCCTCTAGTCGACATAATGCACTTTCAATTGGTATCAGAGCAAGGTACTCCCTTGTTCTGTGTGATTTTGGTTTAACCGCCTAGAGTTTTAGTTATGTCGACCGCAGGTATGATCAAGGTCTCGGCTGGGTGTCCTACCTTTGATGGGACGGACTACCCCTACTGGAAAAACAAGATGCGAATGCATCTCGAGGCAATTGACAACGATCTCTGGTATGTTGTGGAAAATGGTGTTCCCTCTATCTCACCCTCACTGAACGCTACCGATGTGAAGAGATTCAAGCAACTCGATTCTCAAGCGAAGAATATCATATGTGGCCATCTGAGTAAAGGACAGTATGGAAGAGTGAGTGCTTTGGAAACTGCTAAGCTTATCTGGGATAGGCTGTCCAAAGTGAATGAAGGAGTCTCAACTCAGCGTGACTCTCGAGTTGATGTTCTTCGGAATCTCTTCAACCGCTTCAAAAGACTCGACAATGAAAATGTCCAACAAACCTTTGATCGCCTCACTGACATCTCAAATGAGCTTCAAGCCCTCGGTGCCACTGACATCACTGACCATGAGGTGGTGAAGAAACGGTTGAGATCACTTGATTCCTCATTTGATACTCTGGGTCTGATGATACAAGAACGGGCTGACTACAAGTCTCTTGATCCTGCCGATATCCTCGAAAGGCTAAATACTCACGAGTTCCAGCTTGCTGAAAAGAGAGATCTCTATGGTTCGAGCTATGGCAAACCACGTGCCCTGAAGGCCAAGGTTGTGTTTGAGTCTGAATGTGAGGATTCTGGTAGTAGCCTTGGTGATCCTGAAGAATTGAGCTAGGAGCTAGCACTGCTCGTGAAGAAATTCCAAAAGTTCTCAAGACGTGGTCGCTTTGGAAAATCCTCAAGAAGCAGTGATTCCTCATCAAGTGACTATAAGAGAAGGCTGTGCCACAAATGCAAGAAACCTGGTCATTATATTCAAGATTGTCCTTAGTGGGAAAAGGAATTGAAGAAGAAGAAATACAAGGATTACAGTTCTGATGATGCGAAGAAGAAGAAGAAATCGTCAAAATCTTCGTCATCAAAATCCTTGAAGTCTTCATCTCACAAGAAGAGCAGCTCCAAGAAGGCTCGGGCATTCATTGGCAAGGAAATGGACTCTGAAGCTGAATCTGAGGAACATGAGGAAGAGGAGGCGTCTGAAGAATCCGAATCTGGTGTGGCGAGTCTGGCCTTCGCTACTGCTTTCGTTAGCAAGTCCATCTTCAACACTGAAGAAACTAACCCCACCGACAAGCCTGATGAAGATAATGATGACTACGCTCCCACCTATTGCTTCATGGCAAAAGGTGCAAAGGTACTCAAATACACCTCCTCTGAATCTAGTGAAAATGAATCTGATGAGGATCTCAAGCCCAACTACTCTAAACTTGCTAAGATTGCTGTAAAACAACAAAGGGATTTTGAAAAGGTTCAAAACATGCTAGACAAAAGTGATGATATGTTGGGTGAAGAAATGGATCGCACTAAAGCCCTGACTGAAAATCTTCAGAGACTTCAGTCTAGGTTTGATAACCTTCAAAGTCATCATAACACTCTCTTATCTGATCATGAGAAACTTTCTTATGAATTTCTTCAAAGAAAGCAAGATCTTGAGAAGCTAAGAGTGAGTTATGTAGATCTTCAGAAGGAGCGCGATTCATTACTAGCTCAACAAATCAGCGCTTCTCAGGAAGAATTTGTTCCTCCATGCTTAAAGTGCATTGAACGTGAATCTGCTAATTCTTCACCTGAATGTT
The DNA here is from genome assembly GCF_002162155.2 of Triticum dicoccoides. Classification (NCBI taxonomy): domain Eukaryota; kingdom Viridiplantae; phylum Streptophyta; class Magnoliopsida; order Poales; family Poaceae; genus Triticum; species Triticum dicoccoides. Next base: position 232,907,046 of record NC_041393.1, read on the forward strand.
CAAATGCTTCAACTGTTAAAAATTCTTCACCTGCCTCTGCTATCACTAATTCCTCATTTGAGGACATTGCTAGTATCACTGACAATGCAGGGCTGAAGGAATTGTACATGACAGGCATGTACAAAAGCCTCAAAGGGCATCAGACTCTTTGTGATGTGCTTAAAAAGCAGATCCTCAACAAAAACCCTAGGAAAGAGGGTATCGCCTTTGAGAGGAAACTTAATGCTGATGGAACATATTGGAAGCCTGAGCAGTACCCCAAAACCTCATGGGTTGCTGCAAAGGGACCTCCAGTTGATCCATCTAACTTATCTGGCTTTACATGTGAATCTCCTCATCCTTCTGATGAGTCATTTGACTCCAACTATAAACTGTTCAAAAATCAGAATGGTGAAGTATTTGCTAGATATGTTGGCACTAACTGCAGGAACGGTTCTCCTATGAAGAAAATCTGGGTTCCCAAGAAGTGCCTTGAAAGTCTTCAGGTGAATGTCCTCATGACACCACCAGTGAAGAACAGGAACCCCAGATCAAATTCTTCATATGGATCAAATTCCTCAAATGGATCAAAGTCCTCATATGATTATCATCGTGCTAACAACTCTGTTTTGCAGGGTAGAGCTAAGGGCTATGAATATGTGCATTATTCTTCAAACCATTATGTTCATAAGTCCTCGAAGAATTTCTCTGCTTATTCATATGCTTACCCTAACCCCTCTTATGTGAAACGAAATGGTTTGGCTTCTATGCCACCATTCTCGTATGGTGCTCGCAGAGTGATGAACTCTTTGCCACCCCTTCAGATGTGGGTGGTGAAGAAAAAGAACTAATCTCTTCTGCAGGGTCAGGTCTCCAGACGTGCCTTAACGTCTGAAGAATTTGCTGGGGACCTGACAAAATTGCCTAAAAGGACGCAGGCGAATCATGATGAAATAAACTTTCACACGTCCTCCTACTGCTATATCTGTTTACTGCTTGATGAAATTCATCTGATGAACTTGATATCATATTCTTCATTGATGAAGCATATGAGATTGTAAGTTACACTAATTCATCTGCAGGATGATCAACCCAAAGCCACTGAATGGGTCCTTGATAGTGGATGTACAAATCACATGACTGATGACAAGAATCTTTTGATGGATGCTCCCTTATCACCGTCACATCTGAAGCACATCATGTTTGCTGACAAAGGCAAAAGTCAGGTATTGGGTCTTGGTAAGGTTGCGATCTCTAAGGATAAACACATGGACAAAGTCATGCTTGTTGAGTCCTTAGGATACAACCTCATGTCAGTCTCAATGCTTTGTGATCTTGATATGGTTGTTGTCTTTGGCAAGTATCACTGTGTTGTGATTATGGAAGTTGACAATTCCAAAGTCTTAGAAGGCTTTAGGAGAGGAGATTTGTATATTGTTGATTTCTCTACAGGACCACAACCAGCCGTGTGTCTACTTGCAAAAGCTTTAGAAGGCTGGCTATGGCATCGACGACTTGGTCACGCAGGCATGAGGAATTTGCACACGCTTGCGAAGAAGAAGCATGCCATTGGCATTGAGAATGTCAAATTCCTCAAGGATCACTTATGCGGAGCCTGTGAAGCTGGAAAAATGACCAAGGCCAAGCATCTAGCAAAGACTATCATGACCACTACTCGTCCATTTGAATTGCTTCACATGGACCTCTTCGGACCTAATCATTACTCAGCAGTCACTAATGATGCATCTCTATATGGTTTTGTCATTGTTGATGATTACTCTCGATATACATGGGTACACATTGTTACTTACAAACATGAAGTGCAGGAAGTCTTCAAACGTTTTTCCTCGAGGGCTTCAACCAACTTTCGTGTGAAGATCAAGCACATCAGAAGTGACAATGGAACTGAGTTCAAGAATTCCGGTCTTGATGACTATCTTGATGAACTTGGTATTACTCATGAGTTATCTGCTCCCTATACTCCTCAGCAAAATGGCGTCGTGGAGCGCAAGAATAGAACTCTTGTTGAGATGGCTCACACTATGCTTGATGAATACAAAACGCCTCATCGTTTTTGGATTGATGCAATTGATACTGCGTGCCACATCATCAACAGAGTATATCTTCACAAATTCTTCAAGAAGACGGCCTATGAACTCCTCACTGACAAGAAACCCAATGTGAGTTATTTCAAAGTCTTCGGTGCTAAATGTTGGATTAGAGATCCTCACCACAATTCTAAATTTGCACTGAAAGCACATGAAGGTTTTATGCTTGGTTACGGAAAGGACTCGCACACCTACAGAGTCTTCAACATTGTTCTTCACAAGATTGTTGACACTGTAGATGTGCGGTTCGATGAAACTAATGGCTCGCAAAGAGAGCACCTACCTTCTGTGTTAGATGAACCAGCACCTGAGGATTCTATCAAGTTCAAGGCAACTGAGGATGTCATTCCTACTAAAGAATTTGCTGAAGAATTCATTCCAGTTCATGAAGAACATCGAGTTGATACACCTGAAGAAAATGCTGAGGAAAATGGTGCTGAAGAAAATGCTGATCAAACTCCTCAGCGACAACCAGCTCATCCTCGCGTTGCAAAAGAAGTGCAAGTGGAGAAGATCATCGATGACATTAGAGCACCAGGTCCTCTCACACGCTCAAAATCTTCACATTTATCTAACTTTTGTGGGCACTATGCTTTTGTCTCTACAGAGCCCACTAAGGTAGATGAAGCATTTTTGGAGCCGAAGTGGATTCAGGCTATGCAAGAAGAATTACATCATTCGAGCTCAACAATGTCTGGGAACTGGTCAAACGTCCAGATCCTCGCAAGCATAATATCATTGGCACAAAGTGGATCTACCGCAACAAGCAAGATGAAAATGGCCTTGTGGTGAGGAATAAGGCACGCCTGGTAGCTCAAGGCTACACACAGGTTGAAGGAATTGATTTCGATGAAACTTTTGCACCTGTTGCTAGACTTGAGGCTATTCGCATATTACTTGCTTATGCTAACCATCATGATATCATCTTATATCAAATGGATGTGAAAAGTGCATTCCTCGATGGTAAGCTTGAGGAAGAAGTATATGTTGCTCAACCCCCAGGTTTTGAAGATCCAAAGAATCCTGACAAAGTCTTCAGACTTAATAAGGCCCTCTATGGCCTGAAGCAAGCCCCTTGGGCGTGGTATGATACATTGAAGGAATTCTTCGTGAAGAATGGCTTCACACCCGGTTCACTCGACCCTACTCTCTTTACTAAGTCTTATGATGGTGAACTGTTTGTGTGCCAAATATATGTTGATGATATTATCTTTGGCTGTACTGACCAACGTTATAGTGATGAATTTGCCTATATGATGAGTGAAGAATATCAAATGTCTATGATGGGAGAGTTGAAATTCTTCTTAGGTCTTCAAATTCGTCAACAACGCAATGGCATATTCATATCTCAGGAGAAATACCTCAAAGATGTACTGAGGAAATTCGGCATGCAAGATTGCAAAGGCGTCAAAATTCCTATGCCCACAAATGGCCATCTATGCACTGATGAAAATGGTATTGACTTCGATCACAAGGTATACCGCTCCATGATTGGTTCTTTATTGTACTTATGTGCATCTAGGCCAGATATAATGCTTAGTGTTTGCATGTGTGCCCGATTTCAAGCTGCACCGAAGGAATCACACCGTAAGGCTGTGAAGCATATTCTTCGATATCTAGCTCACACACCAACACTAGGATTATGGTACCCCAAGGGCTCTGCTTTTGATCTCATTGGATATTCTAACTCAGACTATGCTGGTGATCATGTGGACCGCAAGTCAACTTATGGCACTTGTCATTTCCTCGGACGATCTTTGGTCTGTTGGTCCTCGAAGAAACAGAACTGCGTATCACTGTCCACTGCGGAAGCTGAATACATTGCTGCTGGCTCTTGCTGTGCTCAACTGCTTTGGATGAAGCAAACACTCAAGGACTATGGCGTCAACATGAAGAATGTGCCTCTCCTCTGCGACAATGAGAGTGCCATCAAGATTGCTCACAACCCAGTTCAGCACTCGAAGACAAAGCACATTCAGATTCGTCATCATTTTCTTCGTGATCATGTGTTGAAGGGCGACATCTCCATCGAGCACGTGAAGACTGAAGAACAGCTAGCTGATATCTTCACTAAGCCCTTGGATGAGAAGAGATTTAGCAAGTTGCGGTGTGAGGTAAATATCTTAGAATCTTCGAATGTTCTTTGAAAAGGACACACATCCTAACACTTATGCAAAATTGATGACTTAGATGTGCAACACATGAAGAAATGTTTTTCTTCAATCAATGAAGAATAACACTCTAAGTGTGAAGAAATTAATGAAGAATTTGATTCTCAGAACCCTACGACAATTGTGCGCGGTGTCTGAAATCATCATTCTTATACGGTGGGTCACGCCACCACAAAAAGTTGAAAATCTTCAATTTGAGTTTTTCCTCAGTTTGGAAATTCTTCAGTTTTTTCAAATTCTTCAACTTTTCAAAATCTTCACTGTTTCCTTCGTTTTTCTTCATTGGCTATATATATATATATATGAGTTTATTTCCTCTACAGCATTCACTTATAGCTATTTCTTCAAGTTGCTTTTTCTGCTAAGTGAATGTGATCGGACCCTTCCCCCTCTATGCTATACTCAACCCAATCTATTCACAAATTCTTCATATGCGTTCTATTTGAAACTCGTTCAAAATCTTCACTGTGTCCTTGTCAGCTGAAGAAATTGCGAATGAAACTTTAAAACAAATCTTATCCAAATTTTCGGTTTTGCCGCTCAAACCGTCCCGCATCCCACAATGCATTATTCTATTCACCCACGATCGTACACGATCTCAACTACACAGTACGTGGGTCACACATGTTGCGAGAAGGAGAAAGGGCAGGGGCACGTTCGTCCCAAATCTTCGGGCGAACAGTTTTTCACCGTGTCTATAAATACCCCTCTCCCCTTCCTCACTTCATTTACTCCGCTCGATCGCTACTCTCTCACTCGAGCTCCTCAAACCCTAGCGCTGCCGCTACTCCATCGTCGCCGGTGAGGAAGAGCTTTGCTGCCTCGACCTCGTCGCCATCGTACTCACGCCGACCGCAGAAATCTTCACTCCGCCGCCGCCGTAGCTGTCTTCCTCTGCCTAGTTAGGGCGTGGGAGATCTAACCTGACAAACTTCACATCTGTTCTTCTCAGTTCGTCGTGTTCTTCACTTCGGGTAATTAAAAGTTACTTTTATTACTCACTTTGATTCTCAAACTTTCCTGAAAATCTCAAAGGTATTTATTCTTCAAATCTTCACACATATGAACACCTCACATCATATGATCTTGAACTGTTTCTCTAAGCAATCATTTTCTTCAAGATTCCCTAATTGTGTGGATCTTCGATCTGTACAACTCTGGAACCTAAGACAAGAACGCTTAGTGAAATTCCTCAAGGTTCATCTGGTCAAATTCCTCAAAACTTGTTCTTTTTGAAAAACCTTCTCAGAACGCATATGACCTCTCCGAATTCCTCGCACCTGTACTCTGTTCGCAGGTACTCATGTCTGCTGCTGAATCACTAGGTTCTCATCAACTTAACTCATTTGCAGTGTTCCTCGAAGAAAAACTGCATACTTCTTCAGAGAACTCGATGTTCAAATTCCTCAACTGAAGAATATGGCAGACGGTAGGAAGCCGCAGAAAGGAGGAAAGAAACCTGAGGTTATGACTGCGTTTGAAATCCCTGAGGAAATTTATGCTGACTATTACACACCTGATGAAGCAAAATTTGGCAAAGAAAACAAAAATCAGTGCAAGGTGCGCATTCAGAGGATTGATCGGAGATGGGCAAGGGAATGGAGGGAATACAGATATGTGACTCCAAAGTACATGAGGAAATTCGCCCTCAATCCTCCATGCCCAAGAGCTCCATTGGCACCTGGCCAAGTAGCTGACCCCACAAGCATCAAACGTGGTGAGGACTTTCCTGAAGAATGGGCTAAGCGCCAAGCTAAATTGGCAAGACAAGCCAAGGAGGCAGTGAAGAAATTCAATGAGGATTCTGCCACTGCTACTGCTACTGAGGCCTCGGTCAAACCGAGGAAATCCATGCCAAAGAAGCCTGCTCGTAAGCCAAGTGCTTCACCAACAGCGCCCTCATAGCCAAGTTCCTCAGCAATGCCCTCACGACAAATTCCTCACACTGCTACTGCTCCATCAAAGTCCTCAGCTCCTCTGCATCTGGCTACATGTCAAAGGACTGCTGGTTTCTCGATTGCCACTGGTGTTTCAGCAAGTTCCTTAGCTGCACCAATTTCCTCATCAGGCCCCACACTGTTGAAGACCAAAGCAACAGCTGGACGAGGTCCTCGGCCAAGTCCAAAGAAGAAACATGTCGCATTCCATGTGCCTTCTGATGATGAAGCTTCTGATGATGAACTTGCAGAAATCATCAGAGACAGACAGGTGAAGGCCGCTAGAGCCAAAGGCACATCTGTGCCACTGCTTTTGGATCCGAGAAAAATCCTCGATTACATTGATCTCTGGCACAAGGATCCTAACACCCCTATGCCTGATTTTCATCTGACCCCTGGACAAAGTCATATGCTGACCCATTTCATCACTGAAGAGAAATGGAAGTTTGAAAAGGCAAGAGAGATCAGGAAAGCTCAATACAGAAAGGAGAAGCTCGTGAAGAAAAACGTTGTCAGAATGACACCTGAGGAACTTCTCCAGGCTCAGTCTGAAATTCAAGCCCTCAGCAAAGACTTTGATGCCTACTATGCTGATTGGCAAGGAGCTAAAGTAAGATTCGTCAATTTGACGAAGAAATTCACAAATGTTGCAGCCCCATCGCAACAAGAAAATCTTCAGGCTGCAGACTCTGCTCAGCCTGCTGAAGAACATGCCAGCACCGCTGATGACTTTCAGCCTGCTGAAGAACATGCTCGTTCCAGGGCTGGTGAAGAAATTCCAGGCGCTGAAGAAATTGCCAGGGCATCCACTAGTGGTGCGCCTGAAGAAACTGAAGAGATCGGAGCAACTGCATCAGTTGCGCCTGAAGAAAATGAACCAGATTCCTCAGCTCCACACCAACTCCAATTCTTCCATCTGCTTCTGATGTGAAGAAGACCAAGGCTGCAGAGCGAGCTGCAGTGAAGAAAAGGAAGGCATCAGCCGCGTCAAACTCTTCGACTGCGAAGAAAATGAAGCCAATGACCAGCTCACTCGAAAATCCAATTGATGCTGTTCCGATTTCCTCCATGCCATCAAAGGACCTTGTTCCTTTTGGAGAAGACTATGAGATCCCAAGCGGATCTGATGAAGAAAATCATTCTGCTGCTTCGTCAGAGCAGATTGATGAAGAAATTGAAGTGGAAGCAATCCCTTCAACCCCAATCATTTCCTCGCCTATGCCTCAGTTCACAGCTGAAGAGGCCGGTGTTGAGGAACTTGAAGAAGATGTGGATATTGGAAGCACAACGCCAGTGATGAACGATGACTTTTGGGAAAGTCAGCATCCAAATTCTCCACTCTTCACCCCAATCCAACAGATACCTCAGTCCCCTGCTCCAACTGTTCAAATGGGCTCTGAAGAAACTCATCCCACTTCATCTGTCCATGAAGAAATTCCAGCCACTAGTGCAGATGAACCTGCTGCTGCTGATCCTCAGACTGCACCTATTGAGGAACAAGAAATTCCTCAGCCTGAAGAACCTGAGCTCGCGATTCCTGAGGTGGTGATGCAACTCACTGACACCCCTCTGCCAAAGCCAAAGAATCCGTTCTCAAGCAAACAGAAGTTCAAGGCTGAAGATTTCTTTGCCGAGCACGTATTCTTCACTGATTATAATCCATATGATTCTGCTCGCATAAGGAAGAAGAGTTTCTGGACTGCCAGCCAAGCTAATTTCTATTCCTCAGTGCTCTTCAACAAAGACAAAGTCTTCGATCATGCACATATTCCTCATGTGGACATGGAGTCTCTGCCCGGCTTTGAGCCAGTCCTCAGTGTTCTTCACGATGCAGGACTTCTGAATTTCTGCACTGATATCTGTGACTGGAATGAACAACTCATTCTTCAATTCTATGCAACTCTGCACATCACCGGAGACGCTGAAGACGTGAACTCATGGGTATTAGACTGGATGTCTGAAAATACTCACTACAAGGCACCCGTAACTGAATTGCTTCGTGCTCTACCACTCAGTCCTCCACTTGATGGTGCTCGTTGTGTCTACAATGAACCAGAACTTTCAAATCACTATATGCAAGTGCTGATGAAGCCTTTGAAGCCAAGGCAGGCCCCACGAACCAAATTCCTCGCCAAGGAATTACTCTATGTGCCTCGGACTGTCTATCAAATTCTGACGAAGACAATGAGTCCTATCAAAGGCCACGACTCAAATGATGAAGAAGTCGTTGGCATCATGAAGAATATGCTTTTCAACATCATTCATGGCGTTCCCGTCAACTTCCATGATTTCTCCATGAGGACTCTGGCCAATATTGCTATATCACCATTCGAGCTGAAGCCCTATGCTCCTTGGATTATGAGATTCATCAGGGCAAGATCTTCACTGAATTACAAAGCTGACACTCTGAACCATGGTAGCTACTTGCCTCCCATTGAAGTCCTTAAACGGACAGTTTCATCAGCTGATGATAAAGGCAAGGCCGCTGCTGTGATCGATGAAGGCATTCGTCCATTGGATGGTCAATTTCGCAAGGCTGCATCTTACTCTACTAATTACGATTCTGCCACACATGACTTTGCCGCAAATACCTCAGCCAAGCAAAATCCTCAAGCCACAGCACCCAGGGTGATGACTGACCGTGAGTTACTCCTCAGTCTTCATCAGAAGGTTGATCGCAATAACAAACGGGTAAAGCGTCAGCTTGGTGCACTTCTTCACAATATGACCTCAACACACAATGCAGTGAAGAAGAACCAATACTACCTTCATGAAACCTTCAACCGCACCTGGGCTGTCCTCACTCATGTCTATAGCGCTGAAGAACTGAAGACTATGGGTCTCAAGGAAGAATTTGACTGGTCTGCACCTCCTCCGAAGAAATTCAAGAGGGTCAAAATTCCTCCACTTGTGGCCAACTCTTATTCTTCATCGCGTGACACTGATGAGTATGAAGATTTGGATGACACTGCGGCAGGCCCTGCTACAACAAACAACCCCAACAACGCTGGCGCTCCTCCATCGACTTGAAATTCTTCAGGGGCGTTAGTCCTCAGTTTCAATCCTTTTGGTCATTTGATGACAAAGGGGGAGAAATCTGAGTTAGTCTTCAAGCGGGTCTATATTAAGGGCATTTTTTAAGTTACAACTCTCGTTCTTCTGATACTTTTATTTGGATCGAGTTGTAATCTTAAACCCGATGGTGCGCTGATACTTTTGTTGCATTATGCTTTGCATGCTTATTCCTCGTTAATGACATTGCACGCATGCTGAATCTCATCAGGCACCATATTTCATCATGCATTTCAAATTCTTCATATTATATATCAAATGCGTGTATGAATTACAAGATATAGGGGGAGATCTCCATGATTCAACTCTTCAAATGTGCATTGCCTCAAAAGCAAATTCCTCACTATGCACATCTTCAGGGGGAGTTCTTCTATATCTTGTAATCAAATTCCTCAATATCAGTGTATACACTTCATATGTTTATCCCCGTTGAAAACTTAACCTATGTTGTCATCAATCACCAAAAAGGGGGAGATTGTAAGTGCATCTAGTGCCCCTTAGTGATTTTGGTGTATTGAAGACTTATAGGTTAAGGGACTAATGCGTTTGTGAGTGTACACAGGTCTATAAGTCTATGAGGAGTTTGATATTTACAAAGAAAGTCGACCCCTAAAAATGAAGTTCTTCAACTGAAGACTTTGATATTCTGAAGACTTTCTGAAGACTTTGAAAGTGAAGAAATTGGTGTGACCTTGAAGACTTGGTATTCATTTGTGGAACATGAAGCGTGAAGACTTTTGTTTTCGTAGTTTCATTTTCTCTTTCTTGAGTCATAGGAAACACCGTACTGTTAAAGGGGGTCGAGGAAATACTAAGGAAAAATTTCCATGTGATGCTCAACTCAAAATCCTACACCTACCAATCCCTTCGAGTGAAGCCTTTGGAAATCTCATACAGTTCAGTCACTTTCTTCAGTGACAGAGACGAAGTTCTTCTGGTCGCTGATGAATTTGTTCTGACTGAGGAGTTAGGAATTCGTTAGTGCGAATTACCTACACAGTGAGGAACATGATAGCCCTGAGGAATTTGAGAGTCAAATTTCCGACCGTTGCTGTGCTGCGCGCCAGTTGTCCCAAAATATCTTATCCACCTAACGGTCATATCATTGAGGGGCATTTATGTCTTATCATGTCGGGCTGCTCCCTAGGCTATAAATAGCCGCCCCCTACAACCACTAGCTGGTTGGCTGCTCCGAGAGAACTTGACACTTGTCATTTGAGAGCAACCCATCCTCCGAGGACTTTGAGCGAAAATCATCGAGTGAGGAAAACCCAAAACCAAACCCCTACAAACCCAAAGTGATTGAGCATCATTGAAGAAATTGATTCTGCGTGGATCCGATGCTTGTTACCTTTGAAGACTGTGCTTCTTCCAGACGGTTAGGCGTCAAGGTCTAGAGCAGCCAAGAGGAATTGTGGATCGCCGAGTGACCAAGTCTGTGAAGGTTTGGAAGTCGCCTGAAGACTTACCACGAGTTATTGGACGAGGTCTGTGTGACCTTAGTTCAAGGAGAATACGGTGAGGACTGGGTGTCCTGAGCTGCATGCTCAACGACTGGGTGTCCGGGACTGTGTGTCCTCGAGTTTAAATACTCAGCCTCTCCAACCAGACGTACAACTGAGACAGCAGTTGGAACTGGTCTACCAAATCATTGTCTTCACCAACCTAACTGGTTCTATTTCCTCAACCCTTTCATTTCCTCATTACTGTGTTGAGTGTTTGTTCATATCTGTGTTTGAAGACTTTGACTGAAGACTTTCTCAATTTCCTCAGTTCAATTTCTTTAGTCTGTTTGTCTTCATCTTGTGTTATCCTGTGATTACGCTTTCTGTACTCTGTGCTAGTCTTCATTTCATCATGATGACCATGCTTGTATTCTGTTATGCTTACTTCTGAGTACTTATTCCGCTGCTAATAGTTCTTCGCTAAGGAATTTCCTCACCGGCAAATTCCTCAGTGAAGAATTCATAAAAATCGCCTATTCACCCCCCCTCTAGTCGACATAACGCACTTTCAGATAGAATAAAACTTTTTGAGGCTTCTGATTCGGATACATCAGTAAACCGTTCTAAAGGGGTTAAGCAAAGATTCGAATACGATCATATAGCCCCCAGTGGCTTTGGCGATGCCGATCAAGTGGGTATCGACAGCTATGTTCTCTTTGGTTCGAGTACGACCTATGTTTGAACAGGAAGCCCCCAAGTGACCATAAGAGTTGTTTAGCGACACTGATTCGAATACGATCCACGTTGATTCCCAAAGGGGTTGAGCTATGATTCGGATACAATCAAGAAGCCCCCAAGTAGGTTTAGCAGTTTGCTAATCAAAAGGGTATCGACAACTATGTTCTCTTTGGTTCGAATACGACCTATGTTTGAATAGGAAGCCCCCAAGTGACCATAAATTTGGTATCACACCGATCAAGAGGGTACCGACAGCTATGCTCGATGAGCAGGAAGCCCCCAGGTGACCATAATAAGATAAGCCGTAAAGCAGGATACCCATGTTTGAACCATGCATCATGGCAGCAAGTTCTTTTTGGCAACCTTTACTTTGTCTGAGAACTCGAACTTTGCAGGAGATTAATTCTTTTTGAACCGGAACTTTAAACCGGATTTGAAAGCTTCAAAAATTTGTGAGGGACAAATTTACCTTGAGCCGGATTTTTAACCTGATTTGAGAGCTTCAGTGCCTTGTGGGAGAAAGATGTCTCTTGAGCCGGATTTTAAACCAGAATCCTTATTTTGAACTGGAAATCTTTTGAAGGCTTTTAAATTTTCATCGATCTAGCAATGATCTTGAATGTATTGAAACCGGCTAATTTTACCGAGTCATATCATTGTAGCCCCCGAATCTCAAGACGACTTGAGGAGTTGGCTTGAGATTCTCCATAATTAACCGTGAAATAGACCGGTTTGAATCCTGCATGGGACAACTTGCAAACCAAAGTAATTGCTCTTTTGAAGAAAACAATATGTAATATAAAATATATTGGTAAGTTGTCCTCCTTGTTGTAAGCCGGCGTGGTCATAAGAGACGGCCATGACGTTGTAAGCCGGCGCGATCGTGAGAGACGGCCACGGCGTAGTAAGCCGGTGCGGGAGTCCGTTGAGTAACGACGACCACCTGTGCCAAAAGATGTTGGCGTGTCTCCACCTCCGCGGTATAATATCACTTTTTGTCATAAATAATTGCCCTGCATAAACAATATTGCAGACCAAGGCAAAGATAAACTTGTTCTTTGACAAAAACAACATGTGATAATAAAACAAACTTGGATGGATATCACCTGATTTGTTTAGGCTGAAAATAATTCGCCATGAAATTGATGATCCCTAGGTGAAATCGAAACCCCCCACGGGTGAATCGGCCGCGGGAACAAACCGATAAACCGGCCATGGCATTTGGTGCGGACGAGCAAAGTGTCATCCACGTTGTAAGCCGGTGAGGACACGTGAACCGGCCACGAGGGTAGACGGGCGAGTCATCCGTGGTGTTGTAAGGTGGCGCTGACGGGCGAGCCGGTCGGCGCGTTTGACGTAAACTGGACCGCAGGGGTGATGGCTGTATATAACAACACTAGGCAGAGTGGTTGTTTTCAAAAAATTAATAAATATTTATAAAAGTAAACCGGATGGATATCACATGGTATTTCTTACCGGATGCTGGCGCCGGATAATGCATAGTGCTGCTTTTGTTTTTTTACAAAAGAGTTAATTGGTTCTGTGTCTTCTAGTGCCTGAGCTCTCCACATACCCCGGTCGGCACTTTTTGAGCCGGAATTTTTGGAACCAGAACTTCTTGATAATCCGGCCGGAACCTTTGATAACCCGGAAGTTTTTTTACCGGAACCTCTTGATAATCCGGAACTTTTGAACCGGAGCGTCTTGATAATCCAGAACGTTTTTACCGGAACCTCTTGATAATCCGGCTAGAACTTTTGAGCCAGAACGTCTTGATAATCCGGCCGGAACTTTTTGATAATCCGAAACTTTTCTGTAGCCTAAGTCAAAACTCTTTGATGACTCGAACGGAACCTTTCGTCGATTCGGACCGAACCTTTCGTCGAGGCGATCGGAACTCTTTGGTGATTCATACGGAACCTTTTGTTGAGGCGGTCAGAACCTTTCGCCGATTCAGACAGAACCTTTCGTCGAGGCGGTCGGAACTTTTTCGGAGATTTAGATAGAACCATTCGTCAAGGCGGTCGGAACTTTTTCGGCGATTTAGACGGAACCTTTCGTCAAGGCGGTCGGAACTTTTTCGGTGAGCCAGCTGGAACTCTCCAATAATTCGGCCGGAACTTCTTCAATAAGCTGAGCGGAGCTTCTCGATCCCTGGGATAGCTCCCTTCAAGAACTTAACACCACCGTGCGCGAGCCCCACGGTGGGTGCCAACTGTCGTGGAATTAACACGTCAGATGTCCTTAGTGTCAGGACTTAGTCGCGAGGCCAACGCATCTATGTGGTAGCTTGAGAGGGGTTGATCGGGACGAGTGACGCAAGATGCAAGACAAGGATTTAGACAGCTTCGGGCCCCGGGAAACATCATCCGGTAATAACCCTACATGCTGTTTGTGGCTAGGTCTCATTATGATCATGAGAAGAGTCGCCGTAAGCCGGCTCCCCCTTTGTCTCTAGCCCTAGATATTGTTTCTTGTTTTTCTTCCCTCCCTATTTGGGGAGCCCTGCCCCTCCTTATATAAGTTAGAGGGGCGGGTTACATGTGGAGCCCAAATAGGATTAGGACTATCCTATCTTGTACTACAAGCCGGATACAAGTCCGGGTCTTGATTTCTTGTAAGGGAGATATTCCTCACGCCTTTCCTCTTAAGCCGGCCTATCATTACGTAAGCCGGCCTTCTGGGCCTTGAGCCTCCTGGGCACCCGGGTCTTGTCTCTCCTCTGATCCGCTTGCCAGGTCACCCATAAGTCGCCAGGATCGGGCGGGTCATTAGAGTGTCGTCCAGCTAGGGCGGGTCATTAGTGAGTCGCCAAGTCCGGCTGGGTTATACATCCAGCCGGGTCATATCGCGGGGTATATCCCCGACAAATATCAAGAGTCCTCAGCGTAGCCGTTTGGGACTTACCTAAAAACACGGAATCATACCAACAAGCGTCGTGGGGCTGCAAGCGCTCGTATTGATGGAGGATCCCGCAATAAGGGGAACACAATCTCTGCTTTGGCAAGGCGTGCCAATAAAACCGCCTCGCAACACGTGTCAAGGTAGGCTGAGAAAACTGGTTCGTATGGAGCCAGGCCACAGTGTAGGGGCACCCCATAAGAAAAATTGTCAGCAGATCAGATTTGTGAAGTGTTATGCCCTCTACGATGGTGTGCGGAAATTATCTCATAGAGCCGGACACAATCCTTAAATCTGCTTTGGAGTATTCGGAGATGGAACCCGCCTTGCAATGCCGAAGACAATCTACGCGCCGGACCCATCGTCATTGAAGCCTGGTTCAGGGGCTACTGAGGGAGTCCTGGATTAGGGAGTATCCGGACAGCCGGACTATATACTTTGGCCGGACTATATACTTTGGCCGGACTGTTGGACCATGAAGATACAAGACTCAAGACTTCGTCCCGTGTACGAGTGGGACTCTCCTTTGCGTGGAAGACAAGCTTGGCGATCCGGATATTAGATCTCCTTCTTTGTAACCGACTCTGTGTAAAGCCTAGCCCCCTCCGGTGTCTATATAAACTGAAGGGTTTAGTCCGTGGAAGGACAATCATAATCATCATAGGCTAGCTTCTAGGGTTTAGCCTCTACGATCTCGTGGTAGATCAACTATTGTAATACTTATATCATCAAGATCAATCAAGCAGGAAGTAGGGTTTTACCTCCATCGAGAGGGCTCGAACCTGGGTAAAACATCGTGTCCCTTGCCTCCTGTTACCATTAGCCTTAGACGCACAGATCGGGACCCCCTACTCGAGATCCGCCGGTTCTAACACCGACACCCGCGCTGGCTCATGAGTGTCCAAACACACCTCCTCAAAGTTCTGTCATGCCAGCCTCGCGTATGAACGAAACAGGGCTGTACACGCCCTGAGACGCTAGCACAGAGCTCCCTACCCACGCCAAGTGGAATCCCCAAGATCAGTGCTGGCGTATACGGTCACAATACGACCATGCCCACTGGAAGTCCCATGCTCTACGCTGGTGGATAAACAACTAAGGGCGCACTACGGGTAGCATCAACCTCAGGATCGTTACTCGGCTCTTCAGCAGCACTGCTCATAGCCTTTCCCCTGGGCCTCCCGTGAGAGGTGGCTGGACATGGTGCCTGTGCTCGGGTTAGTCCCAGCAGCGCTGAGAAACCCAAGGAACTGGGCTCTGGCTCGCGGGCCTGTTCCCACACATGTCATCCCACCAAGGTCCTCAGTGTCTAGTCTCCTTGCGTAATCCCCAGGTGAAGGGTGACAAGGAAAAGGTATGAAGGGCCTCGGGTTGACCTCCCCATCACCCACATTTCCTTCGTGTAGGCCGCCTGTGCATCAAGGGGCCCCCTGAGCATCGCGACTTAGGAGCCTCACTAGTCTTGTAGCACCTTGCCCCTTGGCTTTGTCCAAGCGACGCGACCTGACACTCCAATGGCGGCCGAGGTATGCCTGGGGCTGGGCCTCGCCAACACAGAGCACAAAGGCAAGCAGGAATGAAATCAAGCACAAATAGAAAACTACGGAGTTCAAACAGTTATTATAGGCATCAAATGTATCACAAATTCAAACAAAGTCTTACGCATCCACGAGGCACGATCAGTTGCTGCAGGATAAGTCCTAGGAAGAAGGGCCATTGCCGCCATCGCCACCGTAGCCACCGCCCGCCACGGCCTCGGTCGGCTTGTCATCGATGTCGCAGGTGAACTTCCCGAGCAGCGCGGCCACGTGGGCCTCTACGGCTTCCGCCGTCACGTCAAGGGACTCACGGGGGACTGGGCCTATCACCATGTCAAAGTCGAAGCTGTGGTCGCAGAGGTAAAGGTGGTTGAAGACACGCGTCGCTGCCACAGAGAAGAGGTCATGACACTCGTCCTCGAGGATGGCGTCCACCTTGGGGCGGTGCCTTCGAGCTCCACAGTGAGCATAGAGGAGAGCTTCACGTAGTCTTCTTTAGGGTTCGCGTACAGACCCTCGAACCCTTCCTTGCAGATGGACTTTAGCGCCAAGTGAGCCTTGAGCTTGAGAGAAGAGAAGGTGTCACGGTCCGCCACTGCCTTTGCGTCAGCGTCGGCAAGGATCTTATCCCCCGGCCGTCCAGCCGAGCCATTACCTTCAAGACATGCTTTGTGTGGGTCGCTTGGGCCTCGGCCATATCCTTCTGCAGCTTGTCCAGGCACTCGTGCTCCGCGGCCTACTCGACGACCACCTTCGACAGCACGGAGTCGCAGTACACAAGCTTATCCTCGCGAGCCTTGAGGTCGTCCTCCCGCTGCTAGAGTTGATGCGAGCGCGTGGCCTATTCCTCCTGAAGCGCCTTCAGACTGGCCTTCACCTTGCCGTAGTGCTTGGTGGCCGCCGCTGCTCCAGCCAGCATGTTGTCATGAGCCGCCCTTGCAGGCGGTTTCTTCTCTACTCTCTGCGGCGGTGGCCTCAGACTGGTTCCAGGCCTCCTTGGTTACCCTCTCAGCCTGGAGCCACACTGAGGCAGGCCCCAGGCGCTCCCTCGCGAGGAATCTCTCGGCGTCCTGGAGGTCTGCTCGGAGCCGACCGAGAGCGGCGTAAGCGTCGTCTAGGGCCCCGGGCCTAATCAGGGCACCACAGTTCACAAGTGCGAGGACTTGGCGAGGGGGAGACACCGACATGCTAGTTGGGACCACGACCGATGAAGGCTGCACAGTTGGCCTTAGGTGCTGGGGGCTCCGGGTCCCTCTCCTCAGCGTCGCCTGCTTCAGGCGCCGAGGGATCCAGGTCATTCTACGCGCTTGACGACTGCGGCACGGCGGGGCCGACTGCGGCCTTGGCCAGCTGAGTCCCAGGGGTCGGCACCGCTTGAGGCTGAGACGTGGCACGCTCGGAGTCGATTTCTCCTGGCAGGAGGGGAGGCGTCGCCCACCTGTCCGTGGCCGGAGCCGCTACAACCGTGATAGGGGGCGTCGCACGGCTGGCCGCTACGCCTTTGCTGGCCGGCCCTCCCAGAGGTGCTGGTGGTGCACCGTGACGAGACGGAGCTTCCGCACGCCGAGGCATAGTGGCGCCCATGCATTCAAGGTCGTCCCCCAGAGGTCATCCTCCTCCATTTCCTTCGAGTCCTCATCACCACCATTGTCACCAGAGGATAGCACCACGGGAGAATCCGGGTGGTCGGGTGGCTCAAGCCCCCACTCATTGAAGCTGGGCATTGCCGTGACCAGGTCCTCCAAGTCATCACGGTTGTACAACGGGGCGACGGCCTTGGGAATGTCCCCGGGGATACATCCGAGCAAGGTGATCAAGGCCACATCCAACTCCTCGCTTGTCAAGCCGGCAACATGCAGCCTCGCCATGTCCCCCGTGCCCTCGTACGCCCACAAACGCTTTGTATGCGATTGGAGCGGCGCGAGGCGCTATGCCAGGAACGCCTTCACAATCATCGCCCCCGTCAGCAGCTTCGCCTCCATGTCCGATGCTATCTTCTTCAGGACAGGCTTCGCTTGGGTGTTAGTGAGCTTTGCAGAGCCCCATTCGATGGTCTGCTCGGGCAACTCTGTCTGAAGCTCCAGCGCAAGTCGACGCTGCGGGCGTCCAGGAAGACCTAGCATCGCCGGAAGCCTTCTGTAATAGCCTGATTTTTGGCCCTTTCTTTTTATTTTGATTTTCTGAGGTTTTGCCTGTGTTTTCTTTTTTCCGTGGCTTTGTGGTCTAGAAACTGAAGAAGATGACCTCTTCTTTCTTTCCAGAGTGGCTTGTCATACCCAAATCCTTACCAAGACCCTGTTGAGGGAGTCCTGGATTAAGGGGTCCTCGGTCGTCCGGCCTATGTGACGTGGGCCGGACTGATGGGCTATGAAGATACAAGACGGAGGACTTCTTCCCATGTCCGGATGGTACTCTCCTTTGCGTGGATGGCAAGCTTGGTGTTCGGATATGTAGATTCCTTTCTCTGTAACCGACTTTGTACAATCCTAGTCCCCCCGGTGTCTATATAAACCGGAGGGCTTAGTCCGTGGAGGCAATCATAATCATACATGCTAGACTTTTAGGGTTTTAGCCATTACGATGTCGTGGTAGATCAACTCTTGTAATATTCATATTCATCAAGATCAATCAAGCAGGAAGTAGGGCATTACCTCCATAGAGAGGGCCCGAACCTGGGTAAATATCTTGTCCCCCGCCTCCTGTTACCATCGACCTTAGACGCACAGTTCGAGACCCCCTACCCGAGATCCACCGGTTTTGATACCGACAGTGGTGTTTTCATTGAGAGTTTCGCTGTGTCGGAGTAATGGGCCACGAGTAGGCTAACCCGAGCCCCAGGACATTTCAAGACATCGGGGCAGGCCGTGCCCCTCAGGCCGAGTCCCGGGGCTGACTCCAAGATATGTCGAGTCCCAGGCGGCGGCTCCCAGATAAGCCGAGTCCCAGGCGGCGACTTCCAGGAAAGCCAACTACGGAGGGTCGGCCCAAGACTCCTCCCTTATCCCGAAGTACGACACGGGGTACAGTTACGGCATGGCCGTTTCCCCCCTGCCTACGAAGGGCCGGCGTGGCTACAGTAAGCCGTACCGCTGGAAGATCTCCGGCAGGATACGACACTGTTGCCATGCCTGCCCTGACCTCAGCCACAGTACACAGTGCACTGTGCCCACGACGCCGGCCTGTACGACCCGAAGGCGGCGGGGCCGCCTGTCAGTGGGAGGGCCGAAGCCGGCCTGGGCGACCCGAAGACGGGCCCGTGGGAGTCGGCCTCCCTGGAGTCGGCCGACTCCTCCCGGGCCCCACAAGCCATTAATCAGATAAGATGGGGAATGGCGACAGTGATCGCCCGATAGACGGCGGCACTGTTGCCACGACCCGATGACCGAGCCTGCGTCATCAGGAGTGATGCTACAGTATCAAGCCTATCCACGGGACCCGCCAGTCGGCGGGCCCCAGAAGCCGGCGGGAAGGACGGTGGCCTGAGAAATAGACAGCTGGGACCCGCGCCCAGCCGGATTACTATTGTACCCCCGGGGGGTAGGCCTATATAAACCCCCCGGGGCACCCATGCAAAGGGTTCGACCCTAGAGAGGAAGATAGACCAGATAGCCCAGGAAGGAGAGAGCTAGCCTTGCCCTCTTCTACCTCCAGAAACAGCTCCAGGAGCACCATTGTAGTTACCTTGCTTTAGTGATCATGCGGAGACCCCGCAGAGCAGCAGTAGGGGTGTTATCTCCTAGGAGAGCCCTGAAGCTGGGTAAGTTCCGCCGGCGTGCATGTCTTCACCTCATCCCGCTTCCAGGCACCAGCGACATTCTACTCACTCCCACCATGATAAGCCATCCTTTGGCATATGTCGTATCCAACCCCCGACATTTGGCGCCCACCATGGGGCGAGGTGCACCGTCGTCCGGAGATCTGCTCTGGACGGGAACCCTGTTCCTCCCCGGCGAGCACAGCCAGCCCAGCACGCCGGACGGCGTCTGTGCCGACGCGCTGTGCGGCGCTGAGATCGCCTGTGCCGCCAGCTGCCTTGCCGATCTTATCAGCGAGGTTTGCCTCTCCGACGAGCCTGCGCCTGACGCAGGCACGGGTGGCCACGAGGGCCCCCTCGTGGGCCTCCTCGACCAACTCCACATCGCCAATGAGCCTGCCGCGGAGCTGGAGTCCATAGGATCCACCGACCCGATGCTGGTCGACTCCGACACCGCGTCGCTCGACGCGTTCCCCACCAATGTGGTGGTCTACGACGAGCCGCTCTCATACGCGGGGAGCGGCAGAAGCGCCGTCAATGAGGTTCTCGTCCTCGAGCACGGCGAGCGCTCCGGCGAAGGAGCGCATGACCCGCTTGACGTGGCCCTGCGAGACCTTGCAGCACCGATTCCGGAAGACGCCGACGCCGGGACGCTGGAGGCGCTTCGCCTTCAGCTCATCGAGGGCGCGAAGAAACTGGCAAGCATGAGGCGCTTGTCAGAAGCTTACCAACGAGAGATGGATCGCACCGTAGGTGGCTCGCCGGCTCCAACCGGGCCTAGCCGCCTAGGCGCGGTCCGACAGCACGACGCGGCAATCGCCAACCTCTTCGGGGCGGATCGCTCTGTGTATGACACGCCCGCAGAAAATATCCGTGCTGCCCAGGCGGCAGCAGACGAGCTCGACAACTTCGAAGGCGAAGAGCGCCGCTTCATGACGGAGCGAGTTCAGCAGCTCCTCGACGCGGCTGCCATGCAGAATAACACCGGCTGCCACACCGAGGCACCGCAGCACCAAAACGACGACCCACCGCCTCGCCGAGACCAAGGTGCGACGTCCCGAACGCTGACTGGCGGGGCCCGTGGGAAGAAGGACAAGGAGCCGGCTGCCAGTCGCAGTCGGACTCACATCACCATCGAGCGCGACCAAGACGGTCGCCCTAGAGCGGTGGAACGGCGGGACGACTACCTACCACCCCCTACTCGCAGAGAAAGACGAGTCTCCCCGCCGCCTGTGGAACATCCGACTCTCGGCGACTGCCTTGGCCGCCGAGAGGGAGTCGGAGAGAACGATGCCCGCCACCGGATCGACCGACTCCACCGATCCCTGGCGCTGGAAGAAGAAGACGAGTTGGGTCCCCCTGCTTTGGACCCCGCATCCGAGACGAGCCCTTTCCCAAAGGGTTCACGCTGCCCCGAGACACACCCAAATATACCAGCACCGTGAAGCCAGAAGATTGGCTAATCGACTACTCCACAGCCATCAACATAGCGAACGACAACAAGCGTGTTGCCATAAGATACGTCCCGCTCATGCTCCAGGGCTCAGCCCGGACGTGGTTAAACAGTCTGAAGCCTCGCAACATCAATAGCTGGGTTGACTTCACCGAGGCTTTCGTCCTCAACTTCACGAGCACGTACAAGCGACCTCCCAAGCCACGCCAGCTCTCCTTGTGCGTGCAAGGCCCTGACGAGTCTACTCGGGACTACCTCACGCGATGGGGCGAACTCCGGAACTCCTGCGAGGGCGTGCACGAGGTGCAGGCCATCGAGTAATTCACTGCCGGGTGCAGAGAAGGCACCCTCCTCAAGCACAAGCTCCTCTGCGACAAGCCGGAGAGCCTCAATGAGCTACTGATCACAGCAGACAAGTACGCCACGGCTGACTCCTCCATGAAGGAGGAGATTCGGGTCAACACAACTGGTAAAGTCGCCCCTCAGGTTCCAAGAACTCCGGCTGGAGACACCAGTTGGCGGCAGCAGCAGAATGACCAGAAGCGCAAAGCCCCGCAGCCGATTTCCAACAGTCGGCAAGTGGCAACGGCAGAGGACCAACAGCTGGAGGGACCGCCTCCGACGAAGCGGCAGAAGGGCGGCAAGTCCAACTGGCTGCCGGCTTTCTCCTACGAGCAGACTCTAGACGGTCCCTGCAAGTTTCACAGCGGCGCGAAGCCGTCAAACCACACCACCAAGAAATGTCACTGGCTGACTAGAATCGCCAAGGGGGACGGCCTGCTCCCTCCCGCTCCTGCTGGGCCGCCTCCTCCACCCCCGCCCCAGCAGCCGGCTGTCAGGCCAGTCGGCGTGATACAAAACGAGTTCCCAGATGAGCACGGGGCCTATGTGGTGTTCACCAGTGTAGCGGATGACCGGCGCAGCAGGCGCCAACAACAGCAAGAAGTGAACGTGGTTGCATCAAGCACTCTAGAGTTCATGCATTGGTCCGAGAAGCCTATCAGTTGGAGCAGAGCTGATCACCCAGAGGTGATGCCGAGTCCAGGCTCCTACGCCTTGGTCTTAAGCGCCACGCTCGCCACGGATAGGCGGGCCGCTCACTTCTCACGAGTACTGATAGACGGAGGCAGCAGTATCAACATCCTGTACAAGGATACAATGGAGAAATTAGGAATCAAGCGAAGACAGCTTCAGAGCAGCCGGACTGTGTTCCACGGAATCGTCCCTGGCCTTTCCTGCTCACCAATTGGCAAGATCCTGATAGATGTCCTCTTCGGAGACAAAGATCATTTCCGCCGAGAGCCAATTTGGTTTGAGGTGGTGGACCTTGAGAGCCCATATCATGCACTGCTTGGCCGACCCGCCTTGGCCAAGTTCATGGCGGTCCCCCACTACACCTACCTCAAGATGAAGATGCCGAGTTCCAAGGGAATCCTAACCGTGTCCGGCCACTACAGGAAGTCGTCCGCTTGCGCGGCCGAAAGCAGTCGGCTGGCCGAGTCCTTGGTGATCGCAGCTGAGAAGCGGCTCCTTGATCGGGTCGTGGCGATGGCCGGCAAGCAGCCCGAGTTATCGCCCGACCCCAAGGAGTCGGAAGCAGAAGGATCATTCAAGCCGGCCAGAGAAACAAAGAAGATACCGTTGGACCCGGAGCACCCGGAGAGGTACGCTGTCATGGGCACAGGCCTTGACAGCAAATAGGAAGGCGAGCTCGTCGATTTCCTCCGTGAGAATCGCGACATCTTCGCATGGTCCCCCAAGGACATGCCTGGTGTCCCGACGGAATTCGCCGAGCACAAATTACACGTCCGATCTGATGTGAAGCCCGTCAGGCAGCCCTTGCACCGCCTGTCAGAAGAAAAAAGAAGAGTTGTTGGAGAAGAAATAGCCCGGCTCCTTGCAGCCGGCTTCATCATGGAAGTATTTTTTCCAGAGTGGCTGGCAAACCCAGTACTGGTGCTGAAGAAGAACAAGCAGTGGCGGATGTGCATTGATTACACGAGCCTCAACAAAGCTTGCCCCAAGGACCCATTTGCTCTGCCAAGAATTGATCAGGTGATAGACTCCACAGCCGGATGCGAGCTGTTGAGTTTCCTAGATGCATATTCAGGATATCATCAGATCAAGCTGAACCCGGCTGACAGGCTGAAGACCACTTTCATCACGCCGTTTGGAGCCTTCTGCTACCTGACCATGACGTTCGGCCTGAGAAACACCGGCGCCACCTTTCAGCGTTGCATGCAGAAGTGCCTCCTGAAGCAACTCGGCAGAAATGCCCACGTCTATGTGGATGACGTGGTAGTGAAGATGGAGAAGCGCGGAACCTTGCTGGAGGACCTCAAGGAAACATTTGAGAACCTGCGCCGATTCCAGATCAAGCTCAACCCGAAAAAGTGCGTTTTTGAAGTACCAGCCGGCCAGCTCCTCGGTTTCCTGGTCTCTGAACGCGATATAGAGTGCAATCCAGTGAAGATCAAGGCCATCGAGAGGATGGAGGCACCCAGACGACTGTTAGATGTGCAGAAGTTCACCGGCTGTTTGGTATCCATCAGCCGATTCATCAGTCGACTGGGCGAGAAGGCTCTCCCCTTGTATCAGCTCATGAAGAAGACGACCTTCTTTGAGTGGACTCCCAAGGCGGACGAGGCTTTTCTCCAGCTAAAGAAGATGTTGAATGTTCCCCCTGTGCTGGCGGCTCCGACTCCCAAAGAGCCCATGCTCTTATACATTGCCGCCACCAGCCGAGTAGTCAGCACGGTCATTGTAGTCGAGCGCAAGGAGGAAGGCAAGGCGCTACCCGTCCAGAGACCGGTATATTACTTGAGCGAGGTGCTGTCGACCTCCAAGCAGAACTACCCCCATTACCAGAAGATGTGCTACGGTGTGCATTTTGCCGTCAAGAAATTGAAGCCTTACTTCCAAGAGCATCCAATCACTGTGGTCTGCACAGCTCCATTGGCCGAGATCATCGGAAGCCGAGATGCTTCCGGCCGGGTGGCCAAATGGGCCATCGACCTGGCTCCCTACACCATCTACTACGAACCCCGCACCGCCGTCAAGTCACAAGCACTGGCCGACTTCCTCGTCGACTGGGCCGAGACCCAGTACCTACCGCCAGCACCCGACTCCACCCATTGGCGGATGCACTTCGACGGCTCCAAGATGCGCACCGGCCTGGGAGCCGGCGTCGTCCTCACTTCCCCCAAGGGAGACAAGCTTAGATATGCGCTACAGATCCACTTCGCCGCCTCCAACAACGTGGCCAAGTACGAGGCGCTCATCCACGGGCTCCGGCCTTCCAAAGAACTCGGCATTCGCCGGATCCTGTGTTATGGCGACACTGACTTGGTGGTCCAGCAATCATCTGGCGATTGGGACGCCAAGGACGCAAATATGGTGAGCTACCGTTTCCTCGTCCAGCAACTCAGCGGATACTTCGAGGGGTGCGAGTTCCTCCACGTGCCAAGGAACGACAACGACCCAGCAGACGCCTTGGCACGAATCGGCTCCACCCGCCAGGAAATACCATCTGGTGTCGCCCTCCGGCGCCTCCTCAAGCCTTCTGTCAAGCCGTCACCAGAATCGGATTCAATCTATGTGCCGGCTCCACCTGAGGAGGACGGATCCGGCTCTAAGAAACATACAGTCGAAGTCGGCCCGGGGACTTCAGAACCCGGCCCGGGGACTTCAGAACCCGGCCCGGGGACTGCTATAGTTGGCCCCGGGACTTTGTCAAATCAGCAAGCGGCTGCGGACTCCAACCCGCCGCCTCCCAGCCCGGCCGCCCTTATCCAAGTCGCACTATTGGCGGTTGAAGAAATAGCAGCACCTTCATGTGCCCAGCCCATCCTCAGATTCTTAGTAAATAGAGAGCTGCCAACTGACGAAATCTTGGCTCGGCAAGTACAACACCGAGCAGCAGCCTACACCATAGTCAACAGAGAGCTGGTCAGGCACAGCGTTACCGGCATCTTCCAACGCTGCGTCGAAGCAGAACAAGGTCAGGCAATCCTCAGAGACATCCACGAAGGCGAGTGCGGTCACCACGCGGCCTCAAGGGCACTCGTCGCCAAAGCCTTCCGACACGGTTTTTTCTGGCCAACCGCTCTGGAAGAGGCCAAAGAGTTAGTCCAAAAGTGCAAGGGTGCCAGGTTTTTCGTTCCAAGCCGCTTCAGCCGGCTTCCGCACTCAAGACTATCCCCATCGCCTGGCCCTTTGCAGTTTGGGGCCTGGACATGGTGGAACCGTTCAAGACGGCATGAGGTGGCTTGACTCACCTACTTGTCGCAGTGGACAAGTTCACCAAGTGGGTGGAGGTGAAGCCCATCAAGAAATTGAATGGTCCGACTGCAGTGACCTTCATCGCTGACATCACAACTCGGTACGACATCCCACATAGCATCATCACCGAGAATGGCACGAATTTTGCCAAAGGCGCCTTGGCCCATTTCTGCGCGACACAGGGCATCCGACTGGACTTAGCGTCCGTTACCCACCCGCAGTCAAACCGCCAGGTGGAGCGAGCAAACGGCCTCATCCTATCCGGCATCAAGCCTCGACTCGTCACACCGCTGGAGCGATCTGCCGGCTGTTGGCTCGAGGAGCTGCCAGCCGTCCTCTGGAGTCTGCGCACGACTCCAAACAAGTCAACCGGCTTCACACCATTCTTCCTCGTCTACGGCGCCGAAGCCGTCATCCCAACGGACATAGAGTTTGACTCCCCGCGAGTCACCATGTACACCGAGGAAGAAGCAGAGGAAGCACGTCAAGACGGCGTCGACCTGCTGGAAGAGGGCCGGCTGTTGGCACTCAGCCGGTCCGGCATCTACCAGCAGAGTCTGCGTCGATACTACAACAGGAAGGTCAGGCCAAGATCCTTTCAAGAAGGCGACCTTGTGCTCCGGCTGATCCAACGAACGGCCTACCAGCACAAGCTGTCGGCACCTTGGGAAGGCCCCTTCATCGTCAGCAAGGTGCTAGGGAATGACGCCTACTATTTGATCGACGCCCAGAAGCCCCGAGCGCGCAAGAGGGACGACTCCGGCAAAGAGATAGAACGCCCGTGGAATGCAAATCTTCTTCGAAGATTTTACAGTTGATGCAGTATGTATCACACTACCCCTTTGTATTAAAGTACTAAGACTTTGGGCCCCCCGAGACGAGCTCGGGGACTGCCCTTTTTGTTATCTGTACGATAAGAATTATGCCTCCAAGTACATTACTTTCGTTACAAGCCGCTTGGCACCGGGCTTGACTAGTCGGCCCGGGGACTCGCCGCCTTGCGCTATGAGAAGCTTCCTGCAGTCAGACAAGTAGTGTGCGGTGCCCAATCCGCCTCCTGGCAAAGCCGCAGCTTGCAGAGCGACTGTGAGGCAGGCAGGAGTGAGGAAGAGCGAGCACCCACACGAAAAATGGCTAAGGACCTAAAGCACGAACATAGCATAAGACGGCCTCCAGCATTTCTGAAGCGGAAGGCCGACTCATGAGTAGTCGGCTCGCCGTCTTCATTAGCCTCTACTAAGGACGGCCGACTCTTGGGTAGTCGGCATGTCGCTTCCTATCCGACTTGCTAAAGAAACTCTAAACGGCCAAATCCTTGCCTTCCCAAAGTAGCCAAGCACTTGACCCAGCAACAGTCCGCAGAGCGGCTGTTCGACTGACAAGGCAGCGACTAAAGGAAGGCAGCAAAGGGAAAAAAGCCTAAAGAGCAATAAGCAAGGAAAGACGGAAAGCAGATTAATATTTACATAGGCCCTTGGCCGAATCTTCAAATTAAAGTTCAAGATACACCCCGCGGGTGGAATTGTTCGAATCTAACAAAGTTTTCAAAAGATTACTAAGACAGACAAACAGAGGCGAAAAAGCAGCCTAGGAGGCGGCGTCTGGGATTGGAGGATCGGAGGAGATGGCGGTGTCAGGTGCTGGGGCAGTCGGCTGGGCGGTCTCGGTTTGATCACCTCCAGCGGCAGTCGCTTTCTCCTGACGCGGCTCGTTGCTGGAGGCGTGGTCGAGCTGAGGCTGGCCGCCTGCTCCGTCTTCTGGCACCTCCGCTTCGCCATCGGCCTCCGCTTCGTCCTCCTCCTCAGTGCTGGAGTCGATCACCTCCGCCGAGTCCTCGCCATACTCCGGGTTCATCCCAAACCACTCTGCCGGCACTTCCTCGCCGCCTTCAGCCCGCTCGGGCACGAAGACGCTGGTGTCCGGGTACTCGGCGATGGCCGCCGCACGCTCGACAAGGGCGCCCTCCACGGCCTCCAGTTCGGCCTGGGCTTCTGACCGGAACGCGGCCAGGCGGTCCAGGTCCAGCCCTGGATACCACGCCTTGACAAACTCCAAGGCCCGGCACGCTCCGGCCGGGCCGAGGAGCCCTTCCAGGCCTCAAGACGGCCGGCAGCGACTTCCAGCCAGTCGGCGGTCCGATTGGCGGTGCGCAGAGACGGCATATCCGGCCACAAAGCGGCAACCGCCTGGGCGCCGGCACGCTGAAGCCGGCGCATCTGCCGTTGGACCGGACGAAGACGGGCTTGAATGCTCAGGAGCTGTTCGTCAACGGTTCGGGGGGCATTGGCGGCGATCTCCTCACCATTCGCCCTTCGCGCCTCACGAGCAGCCTCGATGGCCAGAGGGACCGCCTGCGAGTGGCCGGGGAAGAAGTCTGCCAAGACGAAAAAGAAGAAAGTCGAAAATCAGAAGTCGGCCCGACACTTAGTCGGAAGCGCGAAGAAGCGAAAAAAACATACCATCCACAATATCCTCTATCTCGTGGAAGCCGGAGGTCAGCATCGCCTCCCTGTCAGTCCAGGAGGAGCGCTCGCTCTCGAACTCGGCCAGGAGAGCGGCTTCCTTCTTCTCGGCCTCGTCCTGCGCCTTCTTGAGCATCTCCTTCTGCTTGGCCAGCTGCGCCTCCAGCAGGTCGCGCTCCGTGGCGAGCCTGTCACACTCCTCCTCCTTGGCGCGACGGGCGGTATTGGCCTCGCCCAGCTACTCCTGAAGAGCGGCGTTGACTCCTGAAAATCGAAAGAGAAAACGAATCAGTCGTCAGCAAAGAAGATCGCTGGGAAGATCCGGCCCGACTGCTCAGCAGTCGGCCCGAATCTCGGGGACTACAGCCCGCGGGTGCGCCAGCGCGCCCCCGCGAAGAAGAAGAACTCACTCCGGCTTTCCGACAAGTCGGCAGCCCGCTTGCTCAACTCCTCAACATTGCGGTTGAAGGCAGTGGCGCGGAGGTTGTGATACTCCTGCAATAAGTCATTGAAGACAAACTTAGTGTTTGGAACTCGCCAGAGGGTGTTCCGAACCGCCTGCTCAGCAGCCGGCCCAGAACTCGGGGACTACACCCAGTGGGTGCGCTGGCGCGCCCCCACAGAGAAAAACAAGAATCAAGAAGGAGAAGAAACTTACTCGGACGGTCGTTCGCGTGGCCAGGTGCGCTCTGGTGCAGGCCTGAAGGGCGTCGCCTTCGGCCCGCAACTTCGCCTGGACTTCCAGGAGCGATTGATTTAGCGGCCCGGTGCCGCCTCCGCGCACCCACCCGGTGGGCGCGACGCTTGTGGCCTCGGCGTCTAGAGCTGCCGAGCTGGCAGCGGCGATCTCCCGAGGTCACGGCGCCGAGGTCGCCCTCTCAAGACGGCGACGCACTGGCGAGGCAACTTGGAGAAGCAGCCGCGCTTCGACCTCATCCACGGCCGGCGGCTCCGACGGATCCACCGGCTGTTTGCTGTGCGGCCTCCCAGACGGCGGTGGAGGCACGAGGGCATCCGACATGGAGGCCTCGCCGCTCTCCTTCTACGCGATGGGGTTCTCGGTGCCGGCTCCCCCGGTCTGCCCCGTGAACTCTGGAGGCGGCGGTGCAGACGATAGTGGGGGGACGAGCATCGCCGATCGGCGATGCGCGGCCTCCTTGGCGCGCCATCTCGCCGCAAGGGCGCCTTCGGCATCATCCAGCTTTTTCTGGGCGGAGGCGGCCGCCCTGTCGGCCTCCGCCTTCTCCAAAAGCGCGGCCTCCTCCTCCTCGCGCTTCTCCCGCACATTCCGCTCCGTCGCCTCCCGGAGGTCAGCGGCAGGGTCGGGCCGCCGAGTATTGGCGGACGTCTCTGCCGACCCCATGATGGAGGGGACGGCAACTCTCTCATGGGAAAGAGGGGCCCTGAAGAAGAATGGAGGGAGTATATAAACGAAGACTCGGACAAGACTCAATGAAGAAAATAAAAGAGCGTAAAGACTTACGCGGATACTAGCGGCGGCTTTCTCACTTCCCTTCGAAAGCGGTTGGCCTTCGCGGCCGCCTCCTCGCGTCTAGTCGCGGCGGCCGCCCCCTTGAGCTTCTTCAATTTACCATCGGGCGCACTCGGCCCGGCGTGACGCCTCTTCACGCCGCCTTGGCCGGCAGAGGAGCCGGCGCCCGACGGGCCGATCCTCAGCTGGTGGCGCGGAGCGACTTCGCCTTCAGCGTCGTCATCAGGCCAGTCGGCGAAGGTGGCCGAGGGCCTGAAGTCGCCTTCAGCCCCCCCTCCCCCGCCTTCGGCGTCGGCTTCCATCGCCGCCGCCCCCAAGTCGGGGTCGTCGACGTCACTCTCCGCGCGGTCGGGAACATACTCGCGGGGCTACCTCGTGGCGCCGGCGGCAGGCTGCATAAGAGGATTCTAGTTCAGAAGAAGCTAACAAGAGTCACAAGCTGGAGTCGGCTGCGAAAAAGATAAAACAGCAGGGAGACGCGACTTACTACTGGCGGAGGGTTGTCGCGCGAGTACGGCTCCTTGCCGAACCGCCAGTCCTCCTCGTACTCGCAGTGCGCGATGTAATTCACCATGTTCGCCACCTCCTTGCGGGGCATCTCCTTGGTGCTCGTCCGACTTGGGTCTCGGAGGCCGCTCATCTGACAGATCAGGTGAGGCCGGCCTTGGAGCGGGAGAACTCGGCGCGCCACGAAGGCGGCCAGCAAGTCGGCCCCGACGAGTCCCTCCGACTGCGTCAAGACTCGGAATCGCGCCACGGCGGCGGCTCTGGCGGGAGTCAGCGTCTTGACTTGGTGGGACCAGCTGGGGAGCCGCCCAGTCAGGGGAGCGGCGTTGTAAGGCGGCAAGTTGACCCAGTCGCCGTCGGAGGCGAGATTCTTCACGTAGAAGTATGAGCGCTGCCACATCTTCACTGACTTGATCAGCGTGATGGGAGGAAAAGGGTTGTCGGCCGTCGAGCGCCGCATTGCGATGAAGGCACCGCATTGGGCCGGCACGCCGGCGATGTGCGTGCCGAGCTTAGAAGAGAAGAATTCTCCCCACAGCTCGATGGTGGGGATAACACCGAGGAAGCCTTCGCACAGGGTGGCGAAGGCGGAAAGCAGCACCACCGTCTTCGGTGTGAGGTGGTGCGGCTGAAGGCTATGGAACTCCAGGAATGAGCGGAAGAAGCCGCTCGCCGGCAGCCCCAGGCCGCGCATAAGGTGCGAGCGGAAGATGACCCGCTCGCCCTCTTCCGGCGCCGGCCGGATTTCCCCCTCCAGTGCGGCGCGGGCACGCACAAGGTCCGCGCTGGGGAGACGGCGGGTCTGGCGGAGGAACTCGATGTGTTCTTCCTCTACCTCCGAGCCGTCCCATACGCCGGAGTGCACGACAGGGGCCGCGGCGGAGGAAGAGCTCATCGCCGCGGTAGGCTGCGCTCCTCCTCGACGGCGGAGGAAGGAGGGAGAAGAAGCAAGATGAGGTGGGGGAGCGGGGAAGAAGGGCACGCAAGCTGTGCCGCTCCGCTCCCCCCCCGCCTACTTATAGCCCTGCGGGCTGAGAAGCCGAGGGGGCGGGCGTGGGATTAACTGCGCACGATGCCACACGCCGCCCCACGATTTACCCACGAAGTTACTGCGCGCAGTAACGACGTGGGAAAACCAACCGTCCTCAGCCACAACGGATCCGTCCGTATGCCGAGGCGCGGTAGTGGCGGGCCCCGCCTGACGGCCCGTCCCGTCGCGCGCGTGGGCAGGCAGACTGTTCTCCCCACGTGGCGCCGCACGATAGGACCGCCCTGATGGCTGCGGGGAAGCGTATCAGGCACGCCGCCTGGTTTCCCACCGCGACCTTCGAATTGAGGCTCTTCGCCGAAACTCCAACTTTCGACAGTCGGCCCAAGGGAGGACGGCAGTCGAGTCCCAGAGTCTGCCCTTTTAAAAAGATTGAAGCTGTTGAAGCCCCACAATATAGCGACCGTAGGGTTTCACCAGCTTCGGGGAGTACTGTCGGAGTAATGGGCCACGGGTAGGCTAACCCGAGCCCCAGGACATTTCAAGACAACGGGGCAGGCCGCGCCCCTCAGGCCGAGTCCCGGGGCCGACTCCAAGATATGCCGAATCCCAGGCGGCGGCTCCCAGATAAGCCGAGTCCCAGGCGGCGACTTCCAGGAAAGCCGACTACGGAGGGCCGGCCCAAGACTCCTCCCTTATCCCGAAGTACGACGCGGGGTACAATTATGGCATGGCCGTTTCCCCCCTGCCTACGAAGGGCCGGCGTGGCTACAGTAAGCCGTACCGCTGGAAGATCTCCGGCGGGATACGTCACTGTTGCCATGCCTGCCCTGACCTCAGCCATAGTACGCAGTGCACTGTGCCCATGACGCCGGCCTATACGACCCGAAGGCGGCGGGGCCGCCTGTCAGTGGGAGGGCCGAAGCCGGCCTGGGCGACCCGAAGACGGGCCCGTGGGAGTCGGCCTCCCTGGAGTCGGCCGACTCCTCCCGGGCCCTACAAGCCATTAATTAGATAAGATGGGGAATGGCGACAGTGATCGCCCGATAGATGGCGGCACTGTTGCCATGACCCGATGACCGAGCCTGCGTCATCAGGAGTGCCGCTACAGTATCAAGCCTATCCGCGGGACCCGCCAGTCGGCGGGCCCCAGAAGCCGGCGGGAAGGATGGCAGCCTGAGAGACAGACGGCTGGGACCCGCGCCCAGCCGGATTACTATTGTACCCCCGGGGGGTAGGCCTATATAAACCCCCCAGGGCACCCATGCAAAGGGTTCGACCCTAGAGAGGAAGATAGACCAGATAGCCCAGGAAGGAGAGATCTAGCCTTGCCCTCTTCTACCTCCAGAAACAGCTCCAGGAGCACCATTGTAGTTACCTTGCTTTAGTGATCATGCGGAGACCCCGCAGAGCAGCAGTAGGGGTGTTATCTCCTAGGAGAGCCCTGAAGCTGGGTAAGTTCCGCCGGCGTGCATGTCTTCGCCTCATCCCGCTTCCAGGCACCGGCGACGTTCTACTCACTCCCACCATGATAAGCCATCCTTTGGCATATGTCGTATCCAACCCCCGACACGCCGCATCGTCACCAAAAGGTTCGATGGCCCCGTCAATCATCTACTACAATGCAGTCCAGGGGGAGGGTTTTCCTCCCTGGACAGATCTTCATATTCAGCGGCTTCGCACTACGGTCCAACTCGCTTGGCCATCTAGAGCAGATCGACAGCTACGCCCGTGGCCATCAGGTCAGGTTTGGAAACTTGAACTACGTTGCCGATATTCGCGGAGACTTGATCTTCGATGGATTCGAGCCCATGACAGCTGCTCCCCGCCACCATGATGAACATGATCTAAATCTGTCATCGGACCGTGCCCAGGAGATAGCGCTTGTAACTGCTTTGGCCCTAGATCCGGAGCAGACTGCATCGTCCAAAGACGGAAAACTCAACCCCATCGCGGAAGCTGCAGACTCTACGACATTAGAGCCGCACACAGATCCAACCTCGAGCGGGGCCTGTGTCACCGGAACCTCGGATTTGTCTCCGACCATAGGTTTCGAACCGTGTGCATCTGCGCCCATCAAATCTGATCAGCCGCCGATCCTTGAATTCAGTTCCGCAGATATCTTCCGGCATTCACCTTTAGGCGATGTGCTAAACTCATTAAAAGCCCTCTCCTTATCAGGGAACTCTCAACCGAACTCTATCCTGCTTGAATTGGAAGCTGATGGCGGAGAATTCCGTTTCCCACCCACCACCCACTTCATAGCCACTGTCGAAGACTTAACCGACATGCTCGATTACGGCTCCGAAGACATCGACGGTATGGACGACGATGCTGGAGAGGAACAGGCACAAAAACCACCGCTTACAGGGCGCTGGATAGCCACCTTCTCGTATGACGTATACATGGTGGATACACCCAAAGAAAACAACAGTGACAATGAAAATGATCCAGTTGAGGATAAGCCTCCTGAGATACAACCAAAGTGCCGACGTCAGTGGCGCTGCTCTAAACCATGCCGTGGAAAAAATAGCAATACTGGCACAGGAGAAAATAATACTCCGGACGATGCCGAGGACAACAAAGACCCCGTTGAGCCAGCTTCCAAATAGGATGAACGGGAGGATGGGCGAGTCAGCCCTAATGAACAGGCCGTTAACAAAGACTCGGAGGACAGTAATTATCTTCCACTCTCCAAGGATGAGGCGAGCCTCAGCAACGAAGACTTTATCGTGCCTGAGGAGCCCATCGACCAGGAGCGCTTTAAGCGCCGGTTAATAGCCACTGCAAGGAGCCTAAAAAAGAAGCAGCAACAACTTCAAGCTGATCAAGATCTGCTCAACGATAGATGGACCAATGTCCTGGCAGCCGAGGAATATGGCCTTGATGACGAGGCGCTGGAGCCCGTCCTACGAGCGCATAATGCGGCTGACTGACCACCACATGGCCGGGAAAAGCGGCAACTTGAGTTGAACAGCAGCCCGCACTACCTCGCCGTAAAAACAGAAACACAACAGCTCGGGGATACACATATGACCTGCGGCATGACCTGGAAAACAGAGCAGGCCATACCAGGTCGATCTATGGATCGTGGGGCCTTGCCCCGATGCGCAACGATGGCCATCCAGCCGGACATGACAAACACAATAACACCTGGGCCGAGCACCGCAGACGGACTCCATCCGAGCTGCGTCGCGACGTGGCCCGACATAGAGGCGCCGCAGACCCCCTTTGCTTCACTGATGAAGTAATGGAACACGAATTCCCGGAGGGGTTTAAACCCATGAATATCGAATCATACGATGGAACAACAGACCCTGTAGTATGGATTGAAGATTTCCTCCTCCATATCCACTTGTCCCGCAGTGATGACATCCACGCCATCAAATACCTCCCACTAAAACTAAAGGGGCCAGCGCGGCATTGGCTGAACAACCTCCCTGAGAACTCCATCGGCAGCTGGGAAGACTTGGAAGACGTCTTCCGCAATAACTTCCAAGGTACATATATTCGGCCTCCGGACGCCGATGACCTAAGTCACATTATCCAGCAGCTCAGGGAGTCTGCCAGGAAGCTCTGGACTAGGTTGTTGATAAAAAAGAACCAAATTGTTGATTGTCCGGACGCCGAAGCCCTCGCGGCCTTTAAACATAGCGTCCGAGATGAGTGGCTCGCCAGCCACCTCGGTCAAGAAAAACCAA
The DNA here is from genome assembly GCF_002162155.2 of Triticum dicoccoides. Classification (NCBI taxonomy): domain Eukaryota; kingdom Viridiplantae; phylum Streptophyta; class Magnoliopsida; order Poales; family Poaceae; genus Triticum; species Triticum dicoccoides. The sequence goes on from NC_041393.1 coordinate 232,941,573, forward strand.
GATCCATGGCTGCCCTTACCACTCTGATGACCCGTTTTTGTGCGGGAGAAGATAGCTGGCTCGCACGTAGAAGCAACAACACCGATGATCCGGGTACTTCTGAAGTTTGAGATGGCAACGGCAAGCCACGACACAATAAACTTAAATGTCGCAATAACACTGAAGGAACGCAAGACACGGCGGTCAACGCCGCATTCAGTGGTTCCAAACCCGGTTAACGGAAAAAGCCATTCAAGGCAAACAGAGACGGACCATCAAATCTAGACAAGATACTGGATCGGCCCTGCCAGATTCATGGCACCCCCGTTAAACCAGCCAATCACACCAACAGGAGCTGTTGGGGTTTTAAACAAGTTGGCAAGCTTAATGCCAAACACAAGGTGAAGGGGCCGCCCAATGACAACGATGACGAAGAGACTCACCAACCGAACACCGGGGATCAGAAGAAATTCCCCCCGAAGTTAAGACAGTGAACATGGTATGTGTGACGCACCCCCTATAGGGGGTTGCAAGCGCGCTCTATGGGACGTCGGCTTCATAGAGCCAGCAGCCCCAAAATTAAGCCAATGGGCGGCCCACCCGATCACTTTTGATCGCAAGGACCACCCAGCCAGTATCCTTCACGAAGATCCGGCAGCTCTCATCCTCGATCCAATTATCGATGAGTCCCATCTCATGGAAGTCCTTATGGACAGCGACAGTAGCCTTAATCTACTCTACCAAGACACTGTCCACAAAATGGGCATTGATCCTTCAAGAATCAGGCCCACAACAACTACCTTCAAGGGAACATTATCCAGCATAGAAGCTCACTGCATGGGCTCGATTACATCGGAAGTCGTTTTTGGCTCGCCGAACAACTCTCGAAGTGAAGGCTTGACCTTCGATATTGTCCCACTCCGTAGTAACTGCCATGCACTACTCGGGCGTACCACTTTTGCTCGCTTTAATGCGGTCCCACATTACACCTATCTCCAACTTAAGATGCCCGGTCCGCGCGGCACCATCACGATAAACGGAAATACGGAATGCTCCCTCCGTACAGAGGAACACACTACGGCTACTACGGCCGAAGTAGAAAGCGGCCTTATCAAGTCGCACATTTCGTCGGCCATCAAGCCACCGGTCCCTATTAGATAGGACCAATCAATCTCAGAGCTGAATTAGCAGTTCGGCCTCGCCGTCCGCCCCATATAGCCATGAAGTCTGTCCCGCGCACATAATTGTACACTTAAAATACCCTAGTTACCGGTGGAGGCACAATGCGGATAGGCATATAACACTATCCGCACTCTCATAGTCTTTTTCTTTTTCTAACCATTTTTCATCTTTTACCACATGTGACTATATTTGGTGAGAAGTCCTTTAACCAAGGCAAGGCAACGCAGACGTGCGACAGGAGGTCTGAATGTTTTTTCTAGACCGCACTCTTTTCAAACCTATAAAGTTCCCTTTTTTCTCAGCTTTCGATCCTTGGCATGTTAAATAGCCTTGGTAATAGCATTATAATCTATCATTCAGATGCTAGTCAACATAACCCGTATTCAGTATTTGCTTTTCTCAATGAACTGAATTTTGCTTTTGTGGTTATTTCACAAATGCACTTCGGCATATATTGCCAGGGGCTCGATATGGCAACATATGAGTTGCCGACAACTCCGAACAGCTTTATAGCAAACTTCGGCGTCACGAGTTTTCGCCTTATATGCATCATCTTTGAATCATGTCTTTGGTCAATAGTTGGGTTGCCCGGCTCCTGTGCTTACTACCTTACGTTCCGCTCTATCGGCTAGGGTAGTAAAGGGAGAACTACTGCGATTGTGTCCTGGTTCGTCTGGATGAGCACCTTAGTAGAGAAAGCTGAAAACTGACTGTCATGATGCGGCGAGAGCTGGTCAACCACTCGATGACTCACCGGAATCTTTGCGGTTCCTTTCGTATTACATGAAGGACCGTTCTTCTGGTCACGTATGTAAACGCACCGTATTCGGATAACTGCGTACATACCAAGGGCTATATCGTAGACCCACCATCAAAATCCTATGGCTAAGTGAAAGTGTTAAAGCCTTATAGTCCGATTGCCTGGTTCGCTGCATTGACACCTCCTTAATGGACCAAGACGTTGGGTCAAGAGTGATCAAGTGCTTTTCCGAACACCCTGATACGTCTCCATCGTATCTACTTTTCCAAACACTTTTGCCCTTGTTTTGGACTCTAACTTGCATGATTTGAATGGAACTAACCCGGACTGACGCTGTTTTCAGCTGAATTGCCATGGTGTTATTTTGGTGCAGAAATAAAAGTTCTCGGAATGACCTGAAACTCCACGGAGAATATTTTTGGAATTAATAAAAAATACTGGCAAAAGAATCAAGGCTAGGGTGCCCACAACCTGTCCATGAGGGTGGGGGCGCGCCTACCCCCTGGGCGCGCCCCCTGCCTCGTGGGCCCACTGGTGCTCCACCGACCTCAACTCCAACTCTATATATTCACATTCGGGGAGAAAAAAAATCAGGGAGAAGGATTCATTGCGTTTTAGGATACGGAGCCGCCACCAAGCCCTAATCTCTCTCAGGAGGGCTGATCTGGAGTCCGTTCGGGGCTCCGAAGAGGGGAATCCATCGCCGTCGTCATCATCAACCATCCTCCATCACCAATTTCATGATGCTCACCACCATGCGTGAGTAATTCCATCATAGGCTTACTGGACGGTGATGGGTTGGATGATATTTACCATGTAATCGAGTTAGTTTTGTTAGGGTTTGATCCCTAGTATCCACTATGTTCTGAGATTGATGTTGCTATGACTTTGCTATGCTTAATGCTTGTCACTAGGGCCCGAGTGCCATGATTTCAGATCTGAACCTATTATGTTTAAATGAATATATGTGAGTTATTGATCCTATCTTGCAAGTCAATAATCACCTACTATGTGTTATGATCCGGCAACCCCAAAGTGACAATAATCGGGACCACTCCCGGTGATGACCGTAGTTTGAGGAGTTCATGTATTCACTAAGTGTTAATGCTTTGGTCCGGTACTCTATTAAAAGGAGGCCTTAATATCCCTTAGTTTCCAATAGGACCCCGCTGCCATGGGAGGGTAGGACAAAAGATGTCATGCAAGTTCTTTTCCATAAGCATGTATGACTATATTCGGAATACATGCCTACATTACATTGATGAACTAGAGCTAGTTCTATTTCACCCTATGTTATAACTGTTGCATGAGGAATCGCATCCGACATAATTATTCATCACTGATCCAATGCCTACAAGCTTTTAACATATTGATCTTTTCTTAGTTACTTTACCTTTGCCACTGTTACAATTACTACAAAACTGCTACTGTTACTCTTTCCACCGTTACCGTTACTTCCATACTACTTTGCTACTAAATACTTTGCTGCAGATATTAAGTTATCCTGGTGTGGTTGAATTGACAACTCAACTGCTAATACTTGAGAATATTCTTTGGCTCCCCTTGTGTAGAATTAATAAATTTGGGTTGAATACTTAACCCTCGAAAACTGTTGCGATCCCCTATACTTGTGGTTATCAAGACTATTTTTTGGCGCCATTGCCAGGGAGCATAGCTCTATTCTTTGAGTCACTTGGGATTTATATCTGTTGATCACTATGAGGAACTTGAAAGACGAAAGAACTAAGATTTTTCCCTCAACTATGAGGAACTTGAAAGACAAAAGAACTAAGATTTTTCCCTCAACTATGAGGGGAGGTAAGGAACTGCCATCTAGCTCTGCACTTGATTCTCCTTCTGTTTTGAGTAAACTTGCAAAACCTAAACCTGCTTCTACTATTAATTCTGATATGTCGCATGTTATTGATGATGCCACTTCTGCTATGGATGATGGTTATGATGGAACTACTTCTATGCTTGATAATACTCTGCCTTTAGGTGAATTTCTTGATGAACAACTTGCTAGGGCTAGAGAGAATGAAATTATTGAAACTGATAATACTGATGAAAGTGATGATGAAGATTCTCCCCCTAGATATGAATTGCCTATTGTGCCTGAGGGTTATGTTATGGATGAAGAAAATGCTAGATATTTTCTTGCTTGCAATGATAGATCTGATCTTAAGAAATTATTAGCTAAGCTTAAAGAAAAGTCTCTGAATGCTCGAATGAAATATGACCTTGCTTTTGCTACTTCACTTATCTGTGTTACTGATAAGGATTATGATTTTTCTGTCGATCCTGAGATAATTACTTTGGTTGAATCTGATCCTTTTTATGGGTATGAATCTGAAACTGTTGTGGCACATCTTACTAAGTTAAATGATATAGCCACCCTATTCACTAATGATGAGAAAACTCGTTACTACTATATCCTTAAATTATTTCCGTTCTCATTAAAGGGTGATGCTAAAATAGGGTTTAATTCTCTTGATCCTGGTTGTGTGCGTAGTCCCCAGGATGTGATTTATTACTTCACTGCTAAATATTTCGTCGCTCATAAGAAACAAGCCGCCTTAAGGGAAATATATAGTTTTGTGCAAATTGAAGAAGAGAGTCTCCCACAAGCTTGGGGGAGGCTTCTCCGATTACTTAATGCTTTGCCTGATCATCCTCTCAAGAAAAATGAAATACTTGATATCTTTTATAATGGACTAACCGATGCTTCCAGAGACCACATGGATAGTTGTGCTGGTTGTGTTTTCAGGGAAAGAACAGTTGATCAAGCTGAATTGCTATTGAATAATATGTTGACTAATGAAAACAATTGGACACTTCCTGAACCAACTCCTAAGCCAACTCCGAAGAAAAGGGGTATTCTATTTCTCAGTCCTGAAGATATGCAAGAGGCAAAGAAATCTATGAAAGAAAAAGGCATTAAAGCTGAAGATGTTAAGAATTTACCTCCTATTGAAGAAATGCATGGCCTTAATTTACCACCTATTGAAGAAATATATGGTCTTGATAACCATACACAAGTAGTAAAGGTAAATTCTCTCTATAGATATGATAAAGCTGAAATCCCGTCTACTAAGTTTGCTAGCCAATGCTTGGACGAGTTTGATGACTTTATGGCTAAACAAGAAAACTTCAATGCTTATGTTGGTAGACAATTGAAACGTAATACTTATATGATTGAACACATGAATGATTATATGTCTAGAGTTTAATATGAACTTAAAATCATTAGTAAACATGCTTCTCTAGTTACCACTCAAGTAGAACAAGTGCTTAAAGCTCAAAATGATTTGCTCAATGAATTAAATAATAAGAAAAATGATAATGTTGTTAGATTTATGACTAGAGGGGGTAAAATGATTCAGGAACCTTTGTATCCTGAGGGCCACCCTAAGAGAATTGAGCAAGATTCTCAGAGAAATAATGTAGATGCACCTAGTCCTTCTAAAAAGAAGAAAAAGAAAAATGATAGGAGTTTGCATGCTTCTAGTGAACCTGTTGTAGAAACACCTGAGAATCCCAATGATATTTCTATTTCTGATGCTGAAACACAATCTGGTGATGAACATGAACCCAGTGATGATGTTAATGATAATGTTCATGTTGATGCTCAACCTAGCAATAATAATGATGTAGAGATTGAACCTGCTGTTGATCTTGATAACCCACAATCAAAGAATCAATGTTATGATAAAAGAGACTTCATTGCTAGGAAGCACGGTAAAGAAAGAGAATCATGGATTCAGAAACCCATGCCTTTTCCTCCTAAACCATCCAAGAAAAAGGATGATGAGGATTTTGAGCGCTTTGCTAAAATGATTAGACCTATCTTTTTGTGTATGCGTTTGACTGATATGCTTAAAATAAATGCTTATGCTAAGTACATGAAAGATATTGTTACAAATAAAAGAAACATACCGGAAGCTGAAATTTCCACCATGCTTGCTAATTATACTTTTAAGGGTGGAATACCTAAGAAACTTGGAGATCCAGGAGTACCAACTATACCATGCTCCATTAAAAGAAACTATGTTAAAACTGCTTTATGTGATCTTGGAGCCGATGTTAGTGTTATGCCTCTCTCTTTATATCATAGACTTGAATTGAATAAGTTGACACCTACTATCTTTGCAAATGGCCAATAAATCAACCTCTATACCTGTCGGTATTTGTGAGGATGTGCCTGTTGTGGTTGCAAACGTTACTATCTTAACGGACTTTGTTATTCTTGATATTCTCGAGGACGATAGTATGTCGATTATCCTTGGTAGACCCTTTTTGAATACTGCAGGGGCTGTTATTGATTGCAACAAAGGCAATGTCACTTTTCATGTTAATGGTAATGAGCATATAGTACACTTTCTGAGGAAACAACCTCAAGTTCACAGTATCAATTCTATTGGAAAAATTCCATCGATTATTATTGGAGGTTTTGAATTCCCTCTTCCTACTGTCAAGAAGAAATATGATATTCTTATTGTTGGGGACATACATATACCCGTTGAGGTAACCTAGTGCTATTCGAAAATTCTCCGGTTTCATGTGATTCGGAATGAATTTGTGTCACGCCCAAGATGCGACCCTATCCTAAAGGAACTCGAAGGTCCCACCAAGGATAGAAGCGCATCTTGAAGACGCTTTTGCAAGGTGGATATCATTACATCAACATTACATAATAGATGGGGATACATACAAGAGGCATACAATGCCACAGGAATACAACATCATCTTACATAAGATCAACATCCGACTACGGATGAAACACAAACAGAAGCTCAAACGACATCCACCCTGCTAGCCCAGGCTGTCGACCTGGAACCTATCCCCTGATCAAAGAAGAAGCAGAAGAAGAACTCCAAGACAAGCAAACATCGCTCTCGCGTCATGATCATCGCAAAACCCGTACCTGCAACTGTTGTTGTAGTAATCTGTGAGCCACGAGGACTCAGCAATCCCATTACCATGGGTAACAAGACTAGCAAAGCTTAAAGGGAAAGGAAGGGGTAAAGTGGTGAGGCTGCAGCAGCGACTAAGCATATATGGTGGCTAACATACGCAAATAAGAGCGAGGAGAGAACAAAAGGAACGGTCATGAAACTAGCAATGATCAAGAAGTGATCCTGAACTCCTACTTACGTCAAACATAACCCAAAAACCGTGTTCACTTCCCGGACTCCGCCGAAAAGAGACCATCACGGCTACACACGCGGTTGATGCGTTTTAATTCGGATCTGGTGTCAAGTTATCTACAACCGGACATTAACAAATTCCCATCTGCCTATAACCGCAGGCACGGCTTTCCAAAGATTATACCCTGTAGGGGTGTCCCAACTTAGCCCATGATAAGCTCTTGCGATCAACGAAGGATATACCTTCTCCCAGGAAGACCCGATCAGACTCGGAATCCCGGTTTACAAGACATTTCGACAATGGTAAAACAAGACCAGCAAGACCGCGCGATGCACCGACAATCCCGATAGGAGCTGCACATATCTCGTTCTCAGGGCCACACCGGATGAACACTACGTACAACTAAAACCAACCCTCAAGTTTCCCCGAGGTGGCGCTGCAAGTGGCTCTGGTTCGGACCAACACTTAGACAAGCACTGGCCCGGGGGGGCTATAATAAAGATGACCCTTGGGTTAATTACTCCCAAGGGAAATGTAGGTGGTGGTGAGGCAAATGGTAAAACCAAGGTTGGGCCTTGCTGGAGGAGTTTTATTCAAAGCGAACTGTCAAGGGGGTCCCATAAATCACCCGACCGCGTAAGGAACGCAAAATCCGGGAACATAACACCGGTATGACGGAAACTAGGGCGGCAAGAGTGGAACAAAACACCAGGCATAAGGCCGAGCCTTCCACCCTTTACCAAGTATATAGATGCATTAATAATATAAGAGATATTGTGATATCCCAACCAAAATCCTGTCCACCATGGAGCAATCTTCAACTTCACCTGCAACTAGCAACGCTATAAGAGGGCTGAGCAAAGCGGTAACATAGCCAAGCAACGGTTTGCTAGGAAGGGTGTCAAAGGTTAGAGGTTCATGGAAATTTGGGAGGCTTGATGAGCAAAAGATAGGTAACGCAGCTTAGAGATAGAACGAAGCAACTAGCATAGCAATGATAGTAGTGAGATCCAGGGTAGCGGTCATCTTGCCTGAAATCCCGCAAGGAAGAAGAACGAGTCCATGAAGAAGACAAGCGGACGTAGTCGAACGAATCCTCACAATCGCAACATTACCGGAACTAAGAAGCAACACCGGAAAGAAACAAACAACATGGTAAATGCACAAGCATAAACATGGCATGATGCACAAACAAGTATGATGCATGTCCAGTTTAACGAGGCATGGCATGGCAAAGTGCAACAAGCAATACTACAAGTTAAGTGGAGCTCAATATGCAACGAGTTGCATATTGACGAAACACCACATCTGAGTTATTTAGTTCGCTCTCGTTTAGGTACACAACAATGTTAAATGTTGTTAAACATGGCAAGGGGTGAAGCATATGAAAATTACCTATCTAGGCAAGTTTAAATGAGGCCGGAAGCAACAAACAACAATTCCGGAAAATCCTCATGTGCATATTTTAGATTCGGTACTGTTCTGCCCTAAACACAATTTTATTGTTGTTAATAGGAAAATAAAGTGCACCATCTTAATCTAGGCATTTTTCCACCCCATTTACATATAAAGTTTATTTAAAACAGAGTTACGGTTATTTAGTTATGAAATAAATCATTTTAACATGGCATATTAGCAAATTTAAACAAACAGCAATTTTAAATATTTTAACATGGATGAAAGTTGCAGATTATGAAACTAGATGAAAAACTAAGCATTTTCCATATATAAAACATTTTAATCCGATGCACCATTTGTGAGTTATTAAATGCATGATCTAGGGGGACTATTCTGTAAAACTGACAGACTCTGGAAAATTGATTAAACGTCCAGAACTGAAAAAAAACGTTGCGGGCAGAAACTGGAGGCTGAGGGAGCTGCTCACATTGGGCCAAGCCTAGTCGGTGGAGGCGGGCTGCAGACTTGGGGGCCCACGAATAGAGAGGTCGGCTCGGGTTGAGGCCCAAGCGGGGCGCTGGAGCAGGCGATCGAGCTCTCACGCTCGATCTGGTCAACGGGCGGGGGCGCTCGGTCATGACGAAGCAGAGGAGGCAGAGGAAAACGGGGACGAGCGCCTGGAACGAGCAGAGGGACTTGGCGCGGGGGACTCCGGCGGGACGACTGCGGTTCTGGTCCCTGGGCCATGGATCTGGCCGGAGACGGGAGAGGGAGGCGCGGTCATGGATCTCCAAGTGACGGCGCCATGGTTCCCTGTGGAGAAGAGGCAGGGAGATGAGACGGGAGGGAGAAGGGAAGAAGAAAGGAGAGACAGGGAAGGAGAAGGCGGCCCTGCTGGTGCTCGTCTTGGCCGGTTCGGGCGGCGGGCGCAGCAACTCCGGCGGTGGCGAGGTTCGGCAGCGACGGGGATGACCGGCTGGGCTGCTACTCCGGTTGGCGTGGCAGCGAGGCAAAGGAGCTCGTGCTCCTTGGCGACGGGAGGCTCGGGGCATGAGCAGGGGAGGCTGGGCTTGGAGGCGAAGCGCTCGATCCACTCGGGATCGAGATGCTCGGGCGGCTGCACGGAAAACCATGGATCTGGTCGGAGGCTGTGGTAGGTGGGGATGGATCCCGAGAAAGAGAGCGGCGGCGGCGCGGATGGGACTGGGTAGACTAGGGTTAGGCTAGGTTGGTTTATATAGCAGGTGGACTAGGTTTAGGGGCTAAACTGAAACCTTCGATCGAAATCGAGTGGTTGTGAATAAATGGCTTAGGGGAGTCCAATAAATAAAACAGAGATATTTGTAGATGTTTGGGGATGATCCGGATCCAACGGTCATGACAGCTCGGGTCGGGTTCGGGGGAGTTTTTCGGACGCACGAAAGAGGGGGTCGGTGGTTGTGCAGAGGAACAAGGCGATCGCGTGCAAGGGGGTGGTTGGTCTCAGAATGGTCAAAGGAGGCAAGGGGAACGCGGCAATTACGAACGGGTGCAAGTTAAAAAAAACAATGATGGCAAAGAGTGCCGATGCAATGCAAATGATGCTATGATGAAATGCATGGCATGAGACGAGATGCATAACTAGAACAAAATGCAAAACAACAGACAAAAACCCAACCACGGAGGAAAATAATAAATCACATAGCCGGAAATGGCAAGAGTCGGAGTTACGAATATGGAAAGTTGTATCCGGGGCGTTACAACACTCCACCACTATGAGAGGATCTCGTCCCAAGATCTAGGATGGCACCGGAGGGAAAAGAAAGAGGAATAGAAGAGGTAAAACTAAGTTGCTTCTTCGACAAACGAGTGAAACCATGAACCTTGAGAGGTTGAGCAATTTAAAAGAAAGAGTACAACAGAGATGAACGAGATTGCAAACAATCTGTTGGAAAAGTGGAACAAGGAACATTACGAGAACTTGAAGGTTGCAAAGACACGAATCAAGAGTTTAATGGACAAGATAGAATTCGAAACCACTCCGGTTAAAACAAGATGAGAGAGGAAGAATTCGGGCAGCACTCCGGTTGAACATGGAATGAAAAGAACATGAACTTGAGAAGATGGGATGATACTTGATTAAATCAACAACACACTGCCTTCGGAAGTATTGAAAGAATGGCATAAAGGGTAAGAAGGATTTCAGACAGCACTCAAGTTGAAAAGAGAGGCAAAACTTGATAAGATGAAAGAACTTGAAGAGATGACACAACACTCCGGTTAAATGGAGAAGCAAGGAGAAGAACGTGATCTTGCCAAAGCAAGATGATGAGTGAAAAGAGCAACATCACAATGCCTCCAGAACGAAAGAATAGAAGCTAGATTGTTGGGATAAAGGGGCAGAGAAGAAAATGACAATTTTTGCCACAAATGAACTTGGAAAGCATCCTTGCAAAGAAGGATTGAACGGAGTTGTTGGAAAACCAACAAAGAAAAGAATAAGCTTGTAGTGGGCTTATGGAAACATCTCAACACTTGAGGTGAAATTCTGCCACTAACGAAAAACAATTGCTTGTTTAAGATCAAAGAGGAGATGAAAACTTCTTTCGCCGAGAGGATAGGAGAAAACTCGGATCATTGATAAGCACCACAAATAGCAACACTCCTTAGGGAAGGATTTAGGTGAAATCTTTACCGAGCTAACTCCAACCAAGAGATTGATGGATTTAAAATACCTCATTCTTGAGAACATGTGAATCAAGAAACACAAACTCAAAATTATCAAGAATGACATAACACCACCTCAAATGATAAGGTAGAAAGAATTGCACTTCGGAATGCAAGATGAAGAATACTTGAGCTCCTCAAAATAAAACATGTGTTGAGAACCATGTTTATTTTAGAGTATACCTTGACGGATCATAACTTCAAGAGAAATCTTGAAGAACAATTGAAGAATGAAAAGAATCCTTGACGAACCATCATTTAGAGCCTCGATGAAGAACTCCGGTAATAAAAGGATGATGAAAAGAAAAAGAAGTTGGAAACACAAGGTGAAGCCTTGCAATGATTTAGATGGAGCTTCGCGATGATATAGCCGAGAGAACTTGCAACTCCAGAAAGAAAAGATGAAACATCTCGAACCAGGAAATGTGACATGATGAACAACTCCGGAAAGAAGAAACTAGATTACTTGGATGAAACAATAATAAGAATTACGTTATGCCTATCCTTCACCAATTTAAATTGATGAAAAGCAATGGATTTGGCATACTACTTATTCTCGTAGAAAGGATTAAGGGGGGATATAGCACAAAACTTGAGAAAGGTATAGATGGAACCACCGATGGGATTTGGAAACAACGAATGAATTGATATGATAACGAAGGAAGAGAAATCTTGAAGGAGCCACCGTAAGAATTGAAAATGAACGAAGTAAAGGGGTGAATCACCGGTAAGAATTAGAGAATGAATGAAGATACCTGAGGGAATTTAGATACATGAGAATGAAGAGATCATGAACTAATTAGAGGATATTTGAATGATGCACCGGTAAGATTTGGAGAAAGAGAGCTAAAAGCTGAGAACGAATAAACCCGAAATGATGGCCTTCGGAGGAAAGAAATGGAAACAACTCATGAAATGCTCCGGATGGTAAGAATAGAAATCTCATAATCAAAACAATTATGAGGATAGCATGAAGCTAGAACCATGAATCTTCAAGAGAATGGACCAAGATTTAGAGGAAAAACTCTTCTTTGGTCTTCAGATGTTGAGAATGATGATGAGAACCACCATGAATTGTTGAGATACTCCGGGAGAATTAAAAGAGGAAAGGTTGAGCCAAATATGAAAAGAATTTGAAAGCGACCTTGGAGAAGGCATGTGACTGATGATAATTCATTCTTACATCAAACTTTGAAAAGAATTTTAGAAGCTCTGGGAAAATTAGAAGAGTGAGGTAAGATCCTGGGAAAAGACCTGTGGGTTAGGACCCACTCAAAAGATACACCTTCGAAAAATTACTTGAAAGGGAAATTGCACCGGTTGAATTAAATGACTTGAATGAGATAACAACCTCGAAATATCTTGAACGGATTGAGAATGGAAACACAAGTCTTGTGAAATATCTTCAGCACTCCAGGACAAATGAATAGCGAGAAATGAAAGATTAAGAGGTGCACCGGTGTGAAAAAGCATTTGACACGAGGAAAAGAATATGATCAACACTGAAAGCTTGGAATTAATCCACCGGAGAAGAAACAACAATGAAGGACGATGAACTTGAAGCTCATGAGCATCTTCACAAGGGATCACCGGATCAGAACATTGATTGAAAAGAATGAAGAGACTTCACATGAGTAAATGGATACTTAATTAAAATATATGAGTCCTTGAGAAAAGGGTGGGAGGGCGGGAAAACAAAGGCAACTTGGGATGAATGAAACAAACACCATTGAGAAAAGTTAGAATTGATCTTGCGGATGGGGAGAATGATGGGATCATCTCGAAGAGAAGCGCACCGGTTGGAAAAGAATTAACATGACAACCTCAATGATCAAAAGGATTAGTATTCACATAGCAATATGAGAACACCGTTTAGGAAAAGTATGGATTAACACTTGACTTCAAAGCAACTCGAATACCACAAATAAAACAAAACAAAGGATTTGGCTTGCAGAATAAGCCGGAACAAATACATATGATAGAGATTTACCCAATCCCATATCATGCATCTGTCGAAAAGATATTCTAGGAGCTACTTGAATTCCCACCTATAAACTCCCGAAACTTTCTGGTTATGCAATCTGGTGTTTGGGATACAGGGGAAGCAATATATCTCACCCAAACTAACAATACCTACATCCAAGCTGTATCCATCCGTCAACACATAACCAAGAAACCTTCGGAAATCGTGTACCTCCACCTTCGAAAAGCATCCGTTATACAAGTTATGGCAATACTCCCGAACTCCCCAGTACTGGGTGACGTCGAGGTTATCTCACCAACAACTGCATAAAAGAGATTTTCGATGTCGGCAAAACTTAGGTATTCCAGAACTACAACGATAAAATTGTGACGACAACACCTCGAAGCTTAACTCCCCGGGTCAATGCCACATAATAGACAGGAGGCACCAAGAACAATGTTCTCGTCACAAAACCATCGAAACGATTCCAAGATACCCGCGTGATCCTAATTTTTTTTAGTGAAATTTGAGGAGAGGAAAGACAAAACATCTACGTCAAGAGTCCTCACCAGAGCGATGAAGGGGGCTAAGGAGTAAAAAGAATCCTACTCTCCGATATATATAATCCTAAGACTCAAAATAGTTTTTTTTTCTAGACTCAACAACGGCCAACAATCAAGGGGGCTCCTATGGTCGGTCGAGGCTCTGATTACCAACTTGTCATGCCCAAGATGCGACCCTATCCTAAAGGAACTCGAAGGTCCCACCAAGGATAGAAGCGCATCTTGAAGACGCTTTTGCAAGGTGGATATCATTACATCAACATTACAAAATAGATGGGGATACATACAAGAGGCATACAATGCCACATGAATACAACATCATCTTACATAAGATCAACATCCAACTACGGATGAAACACAAACAGAAGCTCAAACGACATCCACCCTGCTAGCCCAGGCTGCCGACCTGGAACCTATCCCCTGATCGAAGAAGAAGCAGAAGAAGAACTCCAAGACAAGCAAACATCACTCTCGCGTCATGATCATCGCAAAACCTGTACCTGCAACTGTTGTTGTAGTAATCTGTGAGCCACGAGGACTCAGCAATCCCATTACCATGGGTATCAAGACTAGCAAAGCTTAAAGGGAAAGGAAGGGGTAAAGTGGTGAGGCTGCAGCAGCGACTAAGCATATATGGTGGCTAACATACGCAAATAAGAGCGAGGAGAGAGCAAAAGGAATGGTCGTGAAACTAGCAATGATCAAGAAGTGATCCTGAACTCCTACTTACGTCAAACATAACCCAAAAACCGTGTTCACTTCCTGGACTCTGCCGAAAAGAGACCATCACGGCTACACACGCGGTTGATGCGTTTTAATTCGGATCTGGTGTCAAGTTATCTACAACCGGACATTAACAAATTCCCATCTGCCTATAACCGCAGGCACGGCTTTCCAAAGATTATACCCTGCAGGGGTGTCCCAACATAGCCCATGATAAGCTCTCGCGATCAACGAAGGATATACCTTCTCCCAGGAAGACCCGATCAGACTCGGAATCCCGGTTTACAAGACATTTCGACAATGGTAAAACAAGACCAGCAAGACCGCCTGATGCGCCCACAATCCTGATAGGAGCTGCACATATCTCGTTCTCAGGGCAACACCGGATGAACACTACGTACAACTAAAACCAACCCTCAAGTTTCCCCGAGGTGGCGCTGCAAGTGGCTCTGGTTCAGACCAACACTTAGACAAGCACTGGCCCGGGGGGGGGGGGCTATAATAAAGATGACCCTTGGGTTAATTACTCCCAAGGGAAATGTAGGTGGTGGTGAGGCAAATGGTAAAACCAAGGTTGGGCCTTGCTGGAGGAGTTTTATTCAAAGCGAACTGTCAAGGGGGTCCCATAAATCACCCGACCGTGTAAGGAACGCAAAATCCGGGAACATAACACCGGTATGACGGAAACTAGGGCGGCAAGAGTGGAACAAAACACTAGGCATAAGGCCGAGCCTTCCACCCTTTACCAAGTATATAGATGCATTAATAATATAAGAGATATTGTGATATCCCAACCAAAATCCTGTCCCCCATGGAGCAATCTTCAACTTCACCTGCAACTAGCAACGCTATAAGAGGGCTGAGCAAAGCGGTAACATAGCCAAGCAACGGTTTGCTAGGAAGGGTGTCAAAGGTTAGAGGTTCATGGCAATTTGGGAGGCTTGATGAGCAAAAGATAGGTAACGCAGTATAGCGATAGAACGAAGCAACTAGCATAGCAGTGATAGTAGTGAGATCCAGGGTAGCGGTCATCTTGCCTGAAATCCCGCAAGGAAGAAGAACGAGTCAATGAAGAAGACAAGCGGACGTAGTCGAACGAATCCTCACAATTGCAACATTACCGGAACTAAGAAGCAACACCGGAAAGAAACAAACAACATGGTAAATGCACAAGCATAAACATGGCATGATGCACAAACAAGTATGATGCATGTCCAGTTTAACGAGGCATGGCAGGGCAAAGTGCAACAAGCAATACTACAAGTTAAGTGGAGCTCAATATGCAACGAGTTGCATATTGACGAAACACCACATCTGAGTTATTTAGTTCGCTCTCGTTTAGGTACACAACAATGTTAAATGTTGTTAAACATGACAAGGGGTGAAGCATATGAAAATTACCTATCTAGGCAAGTTTAAATGAGGCCTGAAGCAACAAACAACAATTCCGGAAAATCCTCATGTGCATATTTTAGATTCGGTACTGTTCTGCCCTAAACACAATTTTATTGTTGTTAAATAGGAAAATAAAGTGCACCATGTTAATCTAGGCATTTTCCACCACATTTACATATAAAGTTTATATAAAACAGAGTTACGGTTATTTAGTTATGAAATAAATCATTTTAACATGGCATATTAGCAAATTTAAACAAACAACAATTTTAAATATTTTAACATGGATGAAAGTTGCAGATTATGAAACTAGATGAAAAACTAAGCATTTTTCATATATAAAACATTTTAATCCGATGCACCATTTGTGAGTTATTAAATGCATGATCTAGGGGGACTATTCTGTAATACTGACAGACTCTGGAAAATCGTCCAGAACTGAAAAAAAACATTGCAGGCTGAAACTAGAGGCTGAGGGAGCTGCTCACATTGGGCCAAGCCCAGTCAGTGGAGGCGGGCTCGCGGGCTGCAGACTTGGGGGCCCATGAACAGAGAGGTCGGCTCGGGTTGAGGCCCAAGCGGGGCGCTGGAGCAGGCGATCGAGCTCTCACGCTCGATCTGGTCAACGGGCGGGGGCGCTCGGTCATGACGAAGCAGAGGAGGCAGAGGAAGAAGGGGACGAGCGCCTGGAACGAGCAGAGGGACTTGGCGCGGGGGACTCCGGCGGGACGGCTGTGGATCTGGTCCCTGGACCATGGATCTGGCCGGAGACGGGAGAGGGAGGCGCGGTCATGGATCTCCAAGTGGCGGTGCCATGGTTCCCTGTGGAGAAGAGGCAGGGAGATGAGACGGGAGGTAGAAGGGAAGAAGAAAGGAGAGACAAGGAAGGAGAAGGCGGCCCTGCTGGTGCTCGTCTTGGCCAGTTCGGGCGGCGGGCGGAGCAGCTCCGGCGGTGGCGAGGTTCGGCAGCGACGGGGATGACCGGCTGGGCTGCTACTTCGGTTGGCGTGGCAGCGAGGCAAAGGAGCTCGTGTTCCTTGGCGACGGGAGGCTCGGGGCATGAGCAGGGGAGGCTGGGCTTGGAGGCGAAGCGCTCGATCCACTCGGGATCGAGATGCTCGGGCGGCTGCACGGAAAACCAGGGATCTGGTCGGAGGCTGTGGTAGGTGGGGATGGATCCCGAGAAAGAGAGCGGCGACGGCGCGGATGGGACTGGGTAGACTAGGGTTAGGCTAGGTTGGTTTATATAGCAGGTGGACTAGGTTTAGGGGCTAAACTGAAACCTTCGATCGAAATCGAGTGGTTGTGAATAAATGGCTTAGGGGAGTCCAATAAATAAAACGTAGATATTTGTAGATGTTTGGGGATGATCCGGATCCAACGGTCACGACAACTCGGGTCGGGTTCGGGGGAGTTTTTCAGACGCACGAAAGAGGGGGTCGGTGGTTGTGCAGAGGAACAAGGCGATCGCGTGCAAGGGGGTGGTTGGTCTCAGAATGGTCAAAGGAGGCAAGGGGAACGCGGCAACTACGAACGGGTGCAAGTTAAAAAAAACAATGATGGCAACGAGTGCCGATGCAATGCAAATGATGCAACGATGAAATGCATGACATGAGACGAGATGCATAACTAGAACAAAATGCAAAACAACAGACAAAAACCCAACCACGGAGGAAAATAATAAATCACATAGCCGGAAATGGCAGAGTCAGAGTTACGAATATGGAAAGTTGTATCCGGGGCGTTACAATTTGTTAACAAGACTTGATCAACCTTGTTAGTGGATTCCTTTTGATGAGCATGAGATGGATGAAGTTAGAAAGCACAACCTTCTGTACCCCCCTTTTACTTTCTGTTATTTAGATTAAATAAAGCAAAAATAGTATTTTCTGTCTGTTTTCTGAATTATCCTTGCAATAAAAAAAATACCCCGAAAATAAAAGTTCTCCAAATGCCCTGAAAATGAAATATGATTTTTTCTAGAATATTTGAGAATATTTGGCACTGAGAACACACCAGAGGGGGCAAGCACCTGGCCAGGAGGGTGCAGGGCGCGCCCACCCCCCTGGGGCGCGCCCCCTGCCTCGTGGGCCCCTGGTGGCCCCCTCCACTTATTCCAGCACCCACACACTCCTTCTTCCTCCCAAAAAAATCACCAACCAGCTCAAGCACGAGTTCTAGCTCATCTTGCTGCCATTTTCGATATCCTTGCTCAAAGCTCAACTCACAAAACTGTTTTGGGGGATTGTTCTTCGGTATGTGACTCCTCTAATGGTCCAATTAGTTTTTGTTCTAGTGCTTTATTCATTGCAAATTTTTACTGCCTAGGTGACCCTGTTCTTGAGCTTGCATGTCAAATTTATATGGTCCCAAGTAGTTCTAATGCATGATATAGTCTCTAGGCACTTGCGGGAGTAGTTTCTATCAATTTTGTTGAGTTTGGTTCACTTTTATTTTGAGTTACTAAAAATTTCAGAAAATTTCAGAAAATAATGAAGAGATTTTTAAGGGGCTCTTCAAGCCGAAGCTCGAAGGATAAGCAAGGTGAAGAGGATAAAAAGCCCAAATATAATCTCCCTCGCACCGCAGTGGTTCGGCCGTGTGAATGGCCTTGTGATGAGTTCTTGAGAGCAACCGGGATTTATGATGATTTTTATTATTTGGCTGGGAATGCAGACCTCACCGACTTCCTCCACGACCAGCTCGATCAGTATCTCCTACTCACCAATATTTTCGTGCAAATTTTTTACTTTCATGCTAGGAAATCACCACCTTCAGTGGAGTTTCATTTATATGATGAGGTTAAGGAGATGTCACTATATGATTTTTGTGGGGTTTGCAAGATACCCTTTGTGGGCAACATAGAGGAACCACATCGTAGTGATGTGGATGGATTTATTGATATGATTGCTGTAGGGGAAACAAGGAAGTTTTCCGATGCAAGAATTACTAGCATACACTTTGCTGTTCTACGTTACTTTGCAATATTTGCTAGTAGATGCTTAATTGGTCGCGGGAACTGTGGAAACCTTAGTACCCCTGATATTGTTATTTTGTGCCATGCTTTGTTTCAGGATAACATTTTTAGTTTAGGCGCTATTATTGCTAAACGATTAAGTTTGAACCGTACAAAGGGCCCCATCTTTGGAGGCATCTTTGCTTCACTCCTTGCTAAACACCTTAGGATACCTATTAGGCATTATGAGAAAGAGGAAAAGTTGTTGCCCCCTATTTTTCTAGATTATAAGAGTATGGTAGCACATGAATTTATTGTTAAAAATAATGATATGATGCTTAAGTATAATTTGAGATTTAATAAAACTCACAGTGAGACTATTTTCTTGCCTGCACCCTGTTTGTTTAACATATTTTCAGGCATGTACCTCATCTTGCCGGAGGCCGTTTACGCATACCAGAGCCTGACACCAGCTCCAGAGCCTGAGCTGGAACCACCACTTGACCCTTGTCGACAGTCAGTTTATCAGTGGGATCCATAGAAGATCGCCAACCAGTATCACCCAGATGACACTCCTCAGTACGACCCCAGCTACAACTTTGATCCATGGGCATAGACCAACTTAGGCCAAAAGCCTAAGCTTGGGGGAGTACGTATTTCTCACCAACATTACATCCATGTTCACACACTCATTCTAGTTGTCGGTGCTCATACTTTTTCATTGTACTATCCATGCTAGTTTATTTTCTTTTTCTCGCTTTCTTCTTGTGTGTTTGAATAACCTTAAGAAAAACCAAAAAAATCAGTTACAGTTTTTAGCTAGTTTACTTTCCATGCCTGTAGTAGTAGTAATTAAAAGAAAACTCAAAAAGATTTCTCGTTCTTCTTTTGCTTGTTGGGAGCTTTCCCGTGTAAATAGTTTTATTTCTTTTCTTTTCTTTGGGGGTCGAGAGGAGAAGACCATGATGAAAATGCTGAGTCGCTCTCATATGCATTATTGTTGATTTAACCAAGAGCCCATATTACCTTGTCTTCTCCCTTGAATTGAATGCTTGCAGATTCCTGCTTAGTCCAATGGACGTGCACTATTATTATTATCCACACCGTTCGGTCGTGCAAGTGAAAGGCAATAATGACGATATATGATGAAATGATTGAGATGAGAGAAGCTGGTATGAACTCGACCTATCTTGTTTTTGTAAATATGATTAGTTCATCGTTCCTGATTCAGCCTATTATGAATAAACATGTTTGCAATGACAATTAGAGATTATAGTTGCTTATGCCATGCTTAATTAGCTAGGAGTTTATAATGGTTTACCTTGCGTGCCAACATGCTATTTAAATGGTTGTGATGTGGCATGATAGGGTGGTATCCTCCTTTGAACGATTCGAGTGACTTGACTTAGCACATGTTCACACATGTAGTTGAAACAAAATCAACATAGCCTCCACGATATTTATGTTCATGGTGGATTATATCCTACTCATGCTTGCACTCAGTGTTGATTAATTTTAATGCATGTTCATGACTGTTGTCGCTCTCTGGTTGGTCGCTTCCCAGTCTTTTTCTAGCCTTCACTTGTACTAAGCAGGAATACTAATTGTGCATCCACTTTCATAAACCCCAAAGTTGTTCCATATGAGTCCACCATACCTTCCTATATGCGGTATCTACCTGCCGTTCCAAGTAAATTTGTATGTGCCAAACTCTAAACCTTCAAATGAAATTCTGTTTTGCATGCTCGAACAGCTCATGTATTAACTAGGGCTGTCTGTACCTTCCATGCTAGGCGGGTTATTCTCAAGAGGAGTGGACTCCGCTCCTCACTCACGAGAAAATGGCTGGTCACCGGGATGCCAATCCCATGCTCAAATCAAAAAAAAAATAACTGCAAACAAAACTCCCCCGGGATTATTGTTAGTTGGAGGCACCCGTTGTTTCGGGCAAGCCATGGATTGATGATTGTTGGTGGAGGGGGAGTATAAACATTACCATTCTGTTTGGGAACCACCTATAATGTGTGTAGCATGGAAGATATCGAGATCTCTCAGTTGTTATGTTGACAACGAAAGTATGCCGCTCAAAATATTATTTATCTTTATTTTAAACTCGAGCTCTGGCACCTCTACGAATCCCTGCTTCCCTCTACGAAGGGCCGATCTATTTACTTTATGTTGAGTCATCATCCTCTGATTAAAAAGCACCAGTTGGAGAGCACCGCTGTCATTTGTATGCATTACTATTAGTTCACATTAAGTATGACTATGACTAGATCTCTTTTACCATGAATTACAATATTTAGCCAGTCCTTGATCTTCAGAGGTGCTCTGCATTTATGTTCTGCAGTCTTAGAAAGGGCTAGCGAGATACCATCTTGTTATATCATATTACGATTGTTTTGAGAAAGTGTTGTCATCCGAGATTTATTATTATTGCTCGCTAGTTGATTATGCCATTGATGTGAGTAAACATGAGAGCTAAGTGTTACTGTGAATATGGTTAGTTCATAATCTTTGCTGAAAACTTGAATGCTGACTTTACATATTTGCAACAACAAGAGCAAAAAGAGTTCGTAAAAGTTTTTCTTTATCACTTTCAGTTTGTCAACTGAATTGCTTGAGGACAAGCAAAGGTTTAAGCTTGGGGGAGTTGATACGTCTCCATCGTATCTACTTTTCCAGACACTTTTGCCCTTGTTTTGGACTCTAACTTGCATGATTTGAATGGAACTAACCCAGACTAACGCTGTTTTCAGCAGAATTGCCATGGTGTTATTTTTGTGCAGAAATAAAAGTTCTCGGAATGACCTGAAACTCCACGGAGAATATTTTTGGAATTAATAAAAAAATACTAGAGAAAGAATCAAGGCCAGGGGGCTCACACCCTGTCCACGAGGGTGGGGGGCACGCCCCCTGCCTCATGGGCCCCCTGGTGCTCCACCGACCTCAACTCCAACTCTATATATTCACGTTCGGGGAGAAAAAAATCAGGGAGAAGGATTCATCGCATTTTATGATACTGAGCCGCCGCCAAGCCCTAATCTCTCTCAGGAGGGCTGATCTGGAGTCTCCGTCGTCATCATCAACCATCCTCCATCACCAATTTCATGATGCTCACCATCGTGCTTGAGTAGTTCCATCGTAGGCTTGCTGGACGGTGATGGGTTGGATGAGAATTACCATGTAATCGAGTTAGTTTTGTTAGGGTTTGATCCCTAGTATCCACTATGTTCTGAGATTGATGTTTCTATGACTTTGCTATGCTTAATGCTTGTCACTAGGGCCCGAGTGCCATGATTTCAGATCTGAACCTATTATGTTTTCATGAATATATGTGAGTTCTTGATCCTATCTTGCAAGTCAATAGTCACCTACTATGTGTTATGATCCGGCAACCCCGAAGTGACAATAATCGGGACCACTCACGGTGATGACCGTAGTTTGAGGAGTTCATGTATTCACTAAGTGTTAATGCTTTGGTCCGGTACTCTATTAAAAGGAGGCCTTAATATCCCTTAGTTTCCAATAGGACCCCGCTGCCATGGGAGGGTAGGACAAAAGATGTCATGCAAGTTCTTTTCCATAAGCATGTATGACTATATTCGGAATACATGCCTACATTACATTGATGAACTGGAGCTAGTTCTGTGTCACCCTATGTTATAACTGTTGCATGAGGAATCACATCCGACATAATTATCCATCACTGATCTAATGACTACGAGCTTTTAACATATTGATCTTTGCTTAGTTACTTTACCTTTGCCACTGTTACAATTACTACAAAACTGCTACTGTTACTCTTTCCACCGTTACCGTTACTTCCATACTACTTTGCTACTAAATACTTTGCTGCAGATATTAAGTTATCCAGGTGTGGTTGAATTGAAAACTCAACTGCTAATGCTTGAGAATATTCTTGGGCTCCCCTTGTGTCGAATCAATAAATTTGGGTTGAATACTCTACCCTCGAAAACTGTTGCGATCCCCTATACTTGTGGGTTATCACACCCCCGCGTTATACACGAGGGGGTCGAAGCGAACGACTGGTAAACTTTCAAATTATACAAAAAATAGCCACACAGGAGGCACCAAAAACTTTTTAGGCAAAAGTATAAAAAACATAGCCCTAATATACCATAATATTGTTTTTACAATTTCGGTACACTTCACTCGAACATAATATCTTTCGAGCACCGACCCTCTATCAAGCGGGCACCCTCTAGGACATCCTCGAAATAATGCTCTAGCGCGTGATGGTCCTTGCCCTCGGGTGGACTTTTAGCTGCAATATCGGTGGCCTTCATCTTCGCCCAGAACGTATTGACGCAGGCGAGGGCCATCCGCGCACCTTCTATGAACGTTGATCGCTTAACAGCATCGATACGCAGCGCCATATCAACAAGTCGCTGCACCAAACCAAAATAACTATTCGTAATCGGCTCAGTCAGCCATAGCCGGACAACGACATCCTTCATGGCCGATCCGGATATCTTGTGGAAGATCCCACTGGGCCATCTGTTCGTCCAGCAACAGTGGACTTGGCATGCTGAATTGCGACTAGAAAAGCTTTTCCGTCGCATGTCCCTCTCGCGCTTGGAAAAACTGCGTCGCAAACTCTTCGGCAAGTCCAAAAATGTGTCTGGCGAACTCCACATTTGATTAAGCGGGGCATACTTCGGATCACCGTATTTAGTTTGCAATAAGAAGGGCTTACCAGCCGCGATCTCCCCAGCTTGTCGGATCTCCTCCCGAGTCGCTCTCAATTCTGACCGTGCTTCTCTCGCCTCTTATAAGGCCTTGTCAAGAGCGGCCTCTCTGGTTCTGTTATCTTTCTCGAGAAATTCGCATCGGCTAGTGGCATCCTTTAGCTCAAGCGCCATAGTAGATATTCTCTCCTCGCATTGGCGCCAAGCAGCCTGTTCGGCCTTTAATTCAGCTGCTGCCTTTTTGGCAGCCGCATTACTCATGCTGGCTTGCTCCTTGGCCCGTGCAAGCTTAGCCCGAAGGGTCTCCACTGCGGCGGCGCTATCTGCAGTTATGCATATCTCAGTATACAATTCTCAGCGTCATGCTCATATTATAGTACTTGCATATACTGACTGCCCCAAGAACATACCTTGTGCCTCATCGAGCCGCCTGTTAATAAGCGTGATGTCATCATCCGCCACATCAAGTTTATTTCCTGGGACCTCTGTAGCCAGGAATGTAACAGCCTGTGTTCCAATTAGTCAGATTATTTCCTGGGCATATCTTTCTCGATCCTCTGCCCCAAGATCTGCAACCTCTATAGCCAGGAATGTAACAGCCTGTGTTCCAATTAGTCAGATTATTTCCTGGGCATATCTTTCTCGATCCTCTGATCGCCTCCTTTGGATGCCAACCAGAGTCTCAGGGGCTACTATCTATACACAGGCGCATTTTGCATTTATAGCACAATTGAAAATATTACATTACGTACCTCGAAGCCCCTTAGCAGGCCCGTAAAGGCTTCATTCAATCCAATTTTCGTAGATAGAACCCTCTCAACTACCAAACCCATCAAGGTACGATGTCCCTCTGAGACGGGCGCATGTCACAATGTGTCCGTCAATGTATCCGGCACCTCCGGATCCCTAGAAGCAGCTGAAGGAGTACAGACTCCCTTCAAAGGAATATGTTTACTCGACCTTACAGTCGTCTCTGGCTGTAAATCGGATAGTCTGGGGCCTTTATTGTTGGTCCCCATAGGGTCCGCACACCCCGGACCCCGGACGTCCGAAGTGTCACCTTCGGGCCTAGTCTTCATTGTCCCTCGCACCGCTTGCTGATCGGGAGAGATCCTCCGGGACGACACCTCGGGGTCGTCTGCCCTATTGGACGGGGAGATCGGTGGAGGCGTCTCGCTCTCCATCATCTCCGGAAGAAGATCCCCCGAGGAGGAGAACTGTTGAGGAAGGCTGCGTGCCGGACTGCAAACATATATTTTAAATATTACCCTTGCAACCAGGAAAGGACGGGATATGTTTGAAACACCCTTGTTCACTTACGATTCGGCTAAGGGCCTGTCCTTACGGAGGGGCTGCGTGACAACATCGCCTCCCAATCCAGAACCCCCTGACAGGGATATCTTCCCTCGCTTAGAAGCCTTTATCTTCAAGTCTTCGGAGGCGGTCCTCTGTTTCCCATGGGGAGAAGGGATGTCAGTTTCTTTTTCCCTTTCATCTTCGGAAGATGGAGTTCCAATCTCCCCGGATGAGGTGTCTGGTGTACCTCTAGAATGGGGGCCACCATGGGCCTTCTTGCTCTCCTCCTTGTCTTCCTCCGCCGACACTTGATATGGTGTCGAAGCCAGCATCCTTGTTAACACCGGATCCGCTGAGTCTTCCGGAAGAGGGGCCGAACACCTAATTCTCTCCGCCTTATTTATCCAGCCTTGGCCGAGTATGGTTTTCTCAATATATTGTTATGAGAAATTTAACTAAGCTATGTTCGGGAGTCGAGTGCTTACCGAGGTATCCGGATGGTTGCAGTCAAGGCCGATGTCCTCTATAGTATGCGACCATTGTTTTCGTGTCCCCAAGAATAATTTTCACATTCCTCTGAGTGTCGTGTCGGAGAAGTGCTGAAGGGTTTGTGGTCCTTTCGGATTGAACTCCCACATGTGGAGAGGCCATCACTGGCACGGTAGGACCCGACGGACTAGCATTACTTGGATTACGTTGATGAGACCGGTGTCCCTTTCAATGAGGCTCTGAATGCAGCTTTGCTGCGTCTGCACTTCATCAATGTAACAGAGGGCCAGATCAGAACGCACGTGTAGCTGCCCACTTGGTACCACGAGGTTCAGTGATGTAAAACCACTCCCGCTGCCACAGGTCGGAAGTTTCTGTGAAGGAGCCCTTTGGCTAAGGAGTATTGGTGAGTTTGCTCACTGCAGCACCATCGCACTCTGCTTGTTTCCCATCGACTACCTTCGGCTTCACATTTAAGGTCTTGAGCCACAAGCCGAAGTGTGGGGGAATACAGAGGAAGGCCTCGCACGTGATGATGAACGCCGAGACGTGAAGAAAAGAGTCTGGAGCTAGATCATGAAAATCTAGCCCGTAATAAAACATGAGCCCTCGAACGAAGGGATGAAGAGCGAACCCTAGCCCTCGAAGGAAGTAGGAGATGAATACGACCCTCTCGCCGGATCTGGGAGTAGGAATAACCTTCCCTTGAGCAGGAAGCCTATGGGGGATTTTCGCGGTCAGGTATCTTGCCGCCCGGAGCTTCGCAATATCCTCCTCCGTGACAGAGGAAGCCACTCACCGGCCTTGAGGGCTGGGTGTGGATAGGACCGGGAAGCATGAAGCGCTTAAATTGAACCTTGGGCGCTGGAGCTCGAGGTGGGAGAGGTTGAGGAAAGGGTTGGCGTAAAGGAGAAAAGACGGGTCTTAGCCCCTTTATAAAGGCGATGAATATCCAAGCGCCCCCTCCTAGGCCTTAAAACCTGCCTATTCCCAAGAAATCATGCCAACAAAACGGTTGGGTTACCCACACCCGTATTGATGAGAATCCCACAATAAGGGGACATGATCTATGCTTTGACAAGACGTGCCAATGAAACCGCATCTCAAAATATGGAGCGGCAGGCTAAAACGGTTCGAAATAATGGCCGGGTGGCGACGTGATGTTACGTTACCAGAAAATTGTCAGCGGATTGGACTCGTGAAATATTATACTCTTTACGGTTTTGTGTGGAATTTGTTTTGCAGAGCCGGACACGATTCTTGTGTTCAAAGACTATTTTGGGGTATTCAGAGAAGGAACCCGCCTTGCAATGCCAAAGACAATCTGCGCGCCAGACACCTCGTCATTGAAGTCTGGTTAAGGGGCAACTAAGGGAGTCCTAGATTAAGGGGTCCTTGGCTGTCTGGCCTATGTGACGTGGGTCGGACTGATTGGCTATGAAGATACAAGACAGAAGACTTCTTCCCATGTCTGGATGGGACTCTCCTTTGCGTGGATGGCAAGCTTGGTGTTCGGATATGTAGGTTCCTTTCTCTGTAACCGACTTTGTACAACCCTAGTCCCCCCCGGCGTCTATATAAACCGGAGGGCTTAGTCCGTGGAGGCAATCATAATCATACAGGCTAGACTTTTAGGGTTTTAGCCATTACGATGTCGTGGTAGATCAACTCTTGTAATACTCATATTCATCAAGATCAATCAAACAGGAAGTAGGGTATTGCCTCCATAGAGAGGGCCCGAACCTAGGTAAACATCGTGTCCCCCGCCTCCTGTTATCATCGACCTTAGACGCACATTACGGGACCCCCTACCCAAGATCCGCTGGTTGTAACACCGACACCTGTCATTTCCATCCTAGCTCAAATCCCAATATTCTTTTTATTGGAAATATTCCTTTTCTATTAAAGGAATAATCCTTTTGCCCTAGGTTGTGAAGCAACCTATATTTCCAAATAATTCTCATGAATTGTTTGGGTCATATCTTCCTCAAATATGACAAAATATTTCATTTGCCATGTTTATCATCATCCTCAAATAATTCATTTCCTATTCTGCCCTAAATGGCACATCGTGAAGCAAGTGCTATTTTCCTTTGCCCAATTGACATCAAACTCCTTGGACATATTTTCCTGTCCATATCATTGCCACATGCCAAAATGCAACCTCATTTGCCTAGTAGTCATTTAATTATGATTTTCCAATGTTTCTGTCCGGAAAGAAACTTTGTGAAGGAGGTACAAGCTAGGCATATTAAAATGAGTTGCAATTTTGCATGGCCCTTCATATCATCAAATCATAGCCCTCCACCAAAGTAGAGCTCATGTCATGCCCCCATGTGAGCACATGTCACACCCTAGCTAGTTCCTGCATTAGAATGTTTGTGTCATGTTTACTTTGACAAGAAACTTGGAAATGGGGATGACAGAACCCCCAGCACCCCCTGAAACCAACTAGGGTTTACTAAAATTATTTTCAATGAACCTGAAATGCCTTTCTAAAAATGTTCATCATCTTTTCCTTGGTCTTAAACCTCTGACAAAAATGGTGCACAATTTCCTAGGTCATCCTAAGGTCATTGGATTAAATCATGTGTTAATTGCATTTGGGCATTTAAATGCTAGTAAATATTTTACATGTCCAAATAATCCTAAACGGAAATGTTCCATGTTGGATATATTCTAAACAGTGGGCATGAGCAGTTTGGTGATTTTTGAAAGTGTCTCTGTATTTTTAGAAATGCCACAAACTTATAGAAAGAAAAGAAAATAGAAAATAAAAGGAAAAGCTCACTTACCTGGCGAATCCACCACCCAGCCCACCTGGCGGCCCAACACTGTGCTGACCCGCGCTAGCCAGCTGCTTCGTCCCCGCCAGGCAGGCAGGGAGGTGACGTCGGCGTGCGCGAGCTTGCCACGGTGCCACCTGCTTGCCGCCCGCGCCCCTGACCGCCTGGACGACCTCCACGTCGCCCCGTCGACCCCCTGGACACCTCCATTCGCCCCCAACGCCTCTCCCTCGCTCCCCTCCACCATGGCCGACACAGCCGCAACCGCCTCGCCGTCGTAGATGCGACCATCGTCGTCTCTGCACTGCCTCGCCGTGTCCAGCAGCTCCGCCACCCTCCTCTCCATCGAGTAGACTGAGCCCCGAGCGCTCGTTTGCCCCAGAGCCACTACACCGACCTTGACCGACTCCGCCGTCGCCGGAGATCCCCTTCGCCATCATCGCTGCTCCAGCTCGTCCCCGACCGCGCCGTCTAGCTCATCGTGACTGCCGTGAGCTTCTGCCCCTCCCCATCCTTCCCGTTCTCGCTGCCGTCCTCTGCAGCGACTGCAACGAGCTTCACCGCACGCATCGCTGCCTGAGCTCATCGCCGACATAGCTCCGGCCACCCAATGGCCACGCCACTGTGTCCACTGACTTCACAGCACCACGTAGGCCACGTAGAAGCTGGCCTCATGCCTCCAAGACCACCACAGCGACAAGTTCAACCTCGCTCGGACTCAGGCAGCCGCAAAGCTCATCGTCGGTGCCGTTTCCGGCGACCTTGAGCTCAACCACCACCACCCCTCGACGCGGCTCACTCCCAGCTTCACGTAGATGGCCTCCGCCGTCCATTTGGTCGCCGGAGGGCGAAACCGACATCCTCCGCCGCGTCTGGACGTCGCCGGTGGCTAAAGGTAGGCGAGCCAGCGCAGTTTGACCAGGGGTTTGACTCCCCTGGGTCACTGACATGTGGGCCCTGCCATTTGGTCAAACCTAGTTTAGTGCTAAACTAATTCTAATTAACTTAGTTAATTAACAGAGACACTGACCAGTGGGTCCCACTCGTCAGGTTTTACCTGGACCGACCCAGTTGACCTGCTGACGCCATGCTGACGTAGTAATTCACTTTTCTAGATTTATTCTTATTCAGGAAATTTCAGAAAATAGTGCTAACTTCAAAAATTCATAGAAATTAATCTATAACTCCAAATGCAAAGTGTTATATATGAAAAATGATCAGAAATATCCAATCTATCCATCGTACTGGTTTCATGCATGTTTAAACAAGTTAACTGACTATTTAGTGCAAAACATGATAAAGCACTATTTAGGATCACATATGAGTTTGGAATTTGAATCTTTGGTTCAAAATGGCTCAAACTCATCTGATCATAGTTGCATTAGCCCAACACACTCATTTTGCCATGTCTCATGCATGCATCATAATGTTGCATATTGTTTGGCATTGATTGAGTATCGGTGCTCTCTGCGGTAGGTTCTGCCCTAGAAGAATATCGTGAGTACCCGAACGAAGAGCAATATCAGACTACGGACCTGCCAGGCAAGCAACCACCCATTTGATCATATCGATAAAACCCCATGTTCTCGCTCCTACTCTCATTTACTGCATTTAAGGCAACGCGATTCAAACTGTTGTGTGCTGCGGTACTTGAACCCATTTCCTCTGCATGACCTGTCATTGCCACAGTAACTAGATGAAACCCACTAGCATGTGTAGGAGTTGATTGAGCCATGATTGTGTTTCCTACCTTGCTATGCCTACTATGCTTAGAGTTGTGTCAGGTCTGGTTCATCTGACTGATGGACAAGAGTGAAATGATCATGTCGGTAATGAGGGTGATGTGTTGAACACGCTTTGGTAAAGGTATCGATGAGAGGCCATGTAGGAGTACATGGTGGGTTGTTTCATTGGAACCGTTCCTAAGCACTGAGATCTGTATGTGTGATTTAAGATTCGGCTACTACCATGCATTGGGCCCGAAACCAATGGACCCTCTCGTCTTCTTAACCACCCTAGTCCTCTATCCAGGAGTTGCAAGTAGTTTCTGGTGTTTGTAGCATACTGGAGGCCGTGGGCAGCGCTGACCCTCAGGGTGGGCTATGACGCGGTAGGTACGTGGCCGGGTATGCCGGACACCTGTTAGGTGTCTCGAAACCCTGTACACATCGTTCGGGGCCGTATGTGGAAACCTTGGTCGGACTCCCTGCTGATGGAACCTGAATAGGCGATAAACCTGGACTAGAGACTTGAGTGTTTAGGTAGGTTGTGGCCGACACCCACGTTGGGCTTCCGCTTGAAGGTTGCTGAGTACATGTCGTGTAAACGGCAATAAGTGGTGGAAGCTTGTGTGAAGAAGTACACCCATGCAGGGTTAACATCATCTATTCGAATAGCTACGTCCGCGGTAAAGGACTACTTGGTTGCCTATACAGTTCATAGTCAAGTAAATGGAAACTACTAAAAGCCTCAAGATAAGTGTGCGTGCCATGGATGGCCCTTCCGTAGGATGACGGAGGTGGAACCCCGGTAGTGTATTGATGTGGTGTGTAGTGGACTCGAGTGCGCAAAACAATACAAGTTGGAGTCTCGTAAGATAGTTTAGCCAAGAGTCAAAGCTGGCTTGCTGCAATAACCCCAACATCCCCTTTTTGATAATGTGCATGTATGTAGGATCTGATGTAAGTCTTACTGAGTACCTTTGTACTCATGTTTGCTTAATTTATGTTTTCAGAAGATGCTGCAACCCCTTCTGATGGGTTCTACATAGACCTTGACGTCGACGAGTAACCTGAGGCCCATGTGGTGATCCTGAGCACATGGTGGACCCTTGTTAGGCTTCCTCAAGCCTTTTTACTTTCTAGATGTCTCTACCCAGGCATGTTGCTTCCGCTTATGGCTTGTATGTTTGTATGACTTGAATGCTGGGTCGTGTGACCCGTACCTGTGTGAATGTTATGTATGCTCTCTGGAGCCTTCAAAAAAAGTACTTGAGTTGTAGAGTTTTGTTGTGATGCCATGTCGTATTTGCACATATCGAGCATATTGTGTGTATGATTGAAATGCTTGGTATGTGTGGGATCTGACTATCTAGTTGTTTATCCTTGGTAGCTCTCTTACCGGGAAATATCACCTTGTGCTTCCACTGAGCCATGGTAGCTTGCTACTGCTCCAGAACACTTAGTCTGGCCGGCATGTGTCCTTCTTCGTTCCTATGTCTATCCCTTCGGGGAAATGTCACGCGGTGATCCTTTAAGTCCGTGTAGCTTGCTACGACTTGGGATTCACTTGCTGTTGATCGACACGTTCGTTGCTGGGTCTTGTATGCCTGTCCCTGTAAGTTAGTGCGACTTTGGGTTCACGACTAGCCATGTCAGCCCGGGTTCTTGTCATATGGATGCTAGCGACACTATCATATACGTGTGCCAAAAGGTGCAAACGGTCCCGGGCCTGGTAAGGCGACACCCGTGGGAATACCTTGCGTGAGTACGCAAAGTGATATGAGGTGTTACATACTTGATCGATGTGGCATAGGATTGGGGTCATGACAGCATTGGCATCAGAGTCGGACTGCCTGTAGGTTCTTCAAGCCAAACTGGTCGATGTCGAGTCTAGAAATGCTTTAGTTATATGTAGGGGAATTGATTGTGGGATGGAACGTAAGGCTCTTTTTACTCCTTTACCTCATGGCATTCTGATCTAAGTCAGTCCATTCTTTACACGGGGGTTAAGGACTAGGATATCTTCTCTCTATCAGGTTCACGTGTTACTAATCTGTAGTAACTTATAGGATTGATGGTTACAAGCCCCAATTCAGTTCTACTACTTTACTATGTTGTTAAGTTGGACCGAGAACCTTGATATGATGTTGTTGAGTGTCTATGCAATCTTTTGCAAAGTGTCTCAAAATCCTTTTTGAGCATTTATAGCCGTTATGCTATCCAATTTCGGTTAGAGATTCTAATGTCTTTGAATTATTTGGTGTTTCAGATGTCTTCTCGCACTGTTCACCAGGTGGTACGACTGACCCGGTGCATTGACGTGACCGGGCACACAGCCATGTTAGTACGAGTGATGACTGAGACGGGCTACAGATGGTATCCTGAATATATCATTGAAGAGCAGTTTCGCGACTTCAATCAGAGTCAGTTTATCTGCACTGTGAGGATCTGCACTGGTCTTATGGGCTTGGTATCACCGTGGAGATGTCCGTGTAGGATGCTGCCTACTCTATGATCTCTATCATCCGAGCTGGATATGCATCGCTGAATGATACCGAGTTCCGCTACCTGCCGGCGGCACACACTGGCCAGGAGGGCTATTACACTGGGCTATATGTCGATGCTTCCCACGAGGAGCCACTTCTTGGCACTACTACTGCGATGTTGGACGAGAAAGACCGAGAGGACCGTGCCTTACACATGGAGTTGTACAACACCCTCCAGGACCACTGGGCTACCCTGACGTGGCTTGCACCAGCCGTGCAGACCGGGTACCTGGATATGCGGGACTTGTACCCTGTCCGCACATGTTTTCCAGCTCGCATGGATTATGCAGATGTTGGGGGTATCACGCCTCCACGTGGGTGCCTTCTTCCACCATTCGTGGGGCCGAGGCCTCATCCGAGTCTATATGGTCCGCAGGCCCGTCGTGACCGTTAGTTCCCGGATCTGCACGTCCTGCTTCCAGGCTATGCAGGGGATCTCAAGTAGGACTACTACGGAGCCGGAGATGACTGAGCTGGATCTCGACACTAGTAGATGTAGTAGTTGTATTTCCATAGTCCTGCACGTCTTGTGGAATATGACATAGTGTGTACTAGACTCCGGAGGTGTAGAAAAATAATGTATAGTATCTTGGGATGCCTTCGATGATATGTAATCTTCCTTTCACCGTAGTTGTACTTCAACCTGGTCTTGTACTAAACCGTCTATGGTGTGTATGACCGATGGTATAAATATGGCAGTTTCTGTATTACCATGTCGTACGGATGAACATCTTGCATTCCGAGTCATCCATTACATTCTGCACTTCTATGTCAGAATTTCGTCATCCTTGTCTAAACCGCTATTTTTTCCTAGGATGGTCAACACCCAAAATAACCCTGCTGCCCCAGAGCAGGCTGAAGGCAGTGGGGTTAGGAATGCGGATCTGCCTCATCCTCCTTCCTTGGCTGAGGTCATGCTGGAGGCCGAGAGGAACAAACGTGAGACCAACCGTTTGCTGGAACGCATTGAGTAGAACACAACACTGCACCAGAGGAACGACTTGGTGTCTCTCAGTGACTTCATCAAGTTGCACCCACCCACCTTCCATTATTCCGTTGAGCCCCTCGACGCGGATGATTGGCTCCGCAGCATCACCCACAAGCTACATTCTGCACACGTAGCCGAAGCTGACAAGGTCACTTACACTACCTATCATCTTGAAGGCCCCGCCAGCCTCTGGTGGGAGAACTATGAGGTCATGCGCCCAGCTGGCCAGGTCACCACTTGGGCAGAGTTCAGCGAGGCTTTCCGTGAGCATCACATTCCGAAAGGTCTTATGGATCGCAAGAGGGAGGAGTTATGCAGCTTCACCCAGGGTAGACTCACTTTGGATGCATACAACAGAGAGTTCGGAAACCTAGCACGTTATGCAACTAAGGAAGTATCCACCGACGCCAAGAAGCAGGCGAGGTTCCGCAAGGGACTTAGCCCCGAGCTTCACCGTGATCTCTGTCTCCACGAGTGCACTTCCTTCCAGAAGCTAGTGAACAAGGTTATCAGTGCTGAGAGAGGTCAGACTGATTTCGAAGCTACATGCAAGCACGGCCGTGACACTGGTTCCTCATCCGATTCTGGCTCTCAGAAGCGCGGGGTGTGGGTGCCTAACACAGCTCTGCCACCCAGGTTCACACCGAGGCCATCCTATCAGGCGCCTCGCCCAACCCAGTAGTACGCACCGCCCAAGTCTTATGGTGGATCAACCAACCATGCTCCCCCATGCACAAACACTGTGACGTGCTTCATGTGTGGAGAACAGGGTCACTCATGCGAGAGTGTCCCCAGATCAACCCCAACCCCAAACAGTCCAGAAAGGCTGTTGGCTGTGGAAAGCCAATAGGGAAGGTGTACTACACCAAGCCGGCCACCGCTGCACGTGGCCATGTGAACTGTGTCTCAGCTGAAGAGGCTCAGGATGATCCCAACATCGTTCTTGGTACGCTCCTTGTTAATTGCCATCCGACATCTATTCTTTTCGATACTGGTGCATCTCATTCATTTATATCGAGAGCTATGCTCGTTTGCATAACACCACATTTTGTGACATGCCCTCTACCATGGAAATTTCTACTCCTGGTTCTAGATGGCAAACTTCTAAAGTAAGCCATGGGAATGAAATTCATGTCGATAGACTAGTTTTCCTTGCGTCTTTCATAGCTCTCAAATCTTTGGACATTAATATAATCTTGGGTATGGACTAGATGTCAGCCCATCATGCGAAGATTGATTGTTTCTCTGGGACTGTTCAACTTACACATTCGACATGCAAGGTAGTTAATGTCTTGACCCAAGTAGCTAAGCGACAGCTCTACTCTCTTAATGCCAGTCCTTTGCCAGACCTCGAAGACATTCCGGACATTAATATAATCTTGGGTATGGACTTGGTCACAATAAAGAACAAGTATCCGCTTCCAGGATCAACGACCTGTATGATTAGCTCGCTGGATCCTCAGTCTTTTCTAAGATGGATTTGAGGTTGGGTTACCATCAAATCAAAATCAAGAACGGGGACATTCCCAAAATAGATTTTGTTACTCGTTATGGCCAATACGACTACACCGTTATGTCCTTTGGTTTAACCAATGCCCCAACCATCTTCTCTCGGTTAAGGAACTAGATCTTCATGGAGTATTTGGATAAATTCGTCGTGGTATACCTCGATGATATACTCATCTACTCCAAGAATGAGGAAGAACATGCCCAACATCTAAGGCTAGTGTTAATGAAACTTCGAGAGCATCGCCTTTATGCCAAATTCTCCAAATGTGAATTTTGGTTACCAGAAGTGACCTATCTAGGCCATGTAATCTCTGGTAAGGGTATTGCTGTCAATCCCGAGCGAGTTCAAGCCGTTCTTAACTGGACTCCACCTGAATTGGTCCAGCAAGTTTGGAGTTTCCTTGGCTTAGCGAGCTATTGTCGCTGCTTTGTCGGGAACTTCTCCAAAGTTGCTAAACCTCTAACTGAACTCCTCAAGAAAGATAAAAAGTTCGAGTGGACCCCACAGTGCGAGCACAGTTTTCAGGAACTGAAAAGGCGCCTGACATCTGCTCCCGTACTGGTACCACCAGATTTCTCCAAGGATTTTGTTATCTATTGCGATGCCTCGCGACAAGGACTAGGTTGCATACTCATGCAAGATCATCATGTAATTGCCTATGCTTCACGACAATTGCATCCACATGAGGAAAATTATCCTACACATGGTCTAGAGCTTGCAACTGTAGTCCATGCACTCAAAACTTGGCGACATTACCTTCTCGGTAATTGTTGTGAAATCTTCACCGATCACCAAAGTCTAAAATATATATTCACCCAACCGAATTTGAATCTCAGGCAAAGACGTTGGGTCGAGTTGATCATAGATTTCTACTTAGGGATAACTTACACCCCAGGAAAGGCTAATATCATGGCTGATGCACTAAGTCGTAAATCGTATTGTAACAATCTGATGTTACAACAAGGTCAACCACTTCTTTGTGAGGAATTTTGGAAGCTTAACCTTCACATCGTTCCTCAAGGATTCTTTTCCGCCCTGGTGGCGAAACCTATCCTTACGGATCAGATCATCAAAGCTCAGAAGGTAGATCCGGGAATCTCCTGTATCAAGAGAAACATCAAGAAAGGAGTTGCGGATTGTTTCTCC
Source organism: Triticum dicoccoides (assembly GCF_002162155.2). NCBI lineage: Eukaryota > Viridiplantae > Streptophyta > Magnoliopsida > Poales > Poaceae > Triticum > Triticum dicoccoides. The sequence continues at coordinate 232,977,540 of NC_041393.1, forward strand.
GTTGATGATCAAGGAGTCATATACTTCGAGAACCGCTTAGTGGTTCCCAAGGTGCGAAACCCGAGGCGATTGATCCTTAAGGAGGCTCATGAATCTCCTCTCACCATTCATCCCGGTAGTACCAAGATGTATCAGGACCTATGCCAGAGGTTCTGGTAGACTAGGATGAAGAGAGAAATTGCTCAGTATATTGCTAACTGCAACGTCTATCGTCATGTTAAAGCAGAGCATCAACGGCCCACTGGCACCCTTCAACCTTTAGCTATTCCTGAATGGAAATGGGATAAAATTGGTATAGATTTGATTACCAGGTTTCCCAGGACCAAGAGAGGGAATAACTCTATCTTCATTGTCATCGATCATCTTTCCAAAGTAGCTCATTTCTTGCCTGTTCGTGAGAGTATAACCGCTAGTCAGCTAGCAGATTTATATATCTCCCGAATACTGTCTCTCCATGGTGTTCCTTTGGAAATTAACTCGGATCGAGGAAGTCTCTTCACCTCTCGATTTTGGGAAAGTTTCCAAAATGCTATGGGAACTCGTCTCTCCTTTAGCACCGCTTTCCACCCTCAATCAAGTGGTCAAGTAGAATGCGTCAACCAAATTATAGAAGGTATGCTTCGAGCTTCTGTTATCTCATTCGGAATGGATTGGGAGAAATGCCTTCCATTTGCCGAATTTGCTTATAACAATAGCTATCAGTCTAGGTTGGGCAAAGATCCTTTTGAAGTTCTCTATGGACGAAAGTGTCGAACGCCTCTTAACTGGTCAAAAACCGGGGAAAGACAATTCTTTGGCCCGGATATGATCCAGGAAGCAGAAAACAAGTTTGCATCGTTTGTGAAAAGCTGAAAATAGCCCAATCTCGTCAAAAGAGCCAATATGATCGTAAACATAATGCTATGACTTTTGAAGTTGACGAGAAGGCTTATCTTCGGGTCACTCCTCTGAAGGGAACCCAATGCTTCGGTATCAAAGGCAAATTGGCTCCTTGCTACATTGGACCCTTTCGCATTCTTGCCAAACGAGGAGAAGTTGCCTACCAATTGGAACTACCTCCGCACCTCTCCAGAGTCCACGATGTCTTTCACATTTCTCAACTCAGGTGTTGCTTCTCGGATCCTATCCGTGGAGCGGACCACGAAATGCTTGATCTCCAAGATAACCTCACATATGCAGAGTATCCCGTCCATATCCTTGATCAAGCCGAGCGTACCACTCAACGCCATAAAATCAAATTTTCAAGGTTCAATGGTCACACCATTCCGATAAAGAAGCCACTTGGGAAAGGGAGGGTCGTCTTCGACTTGAGTACCCCACCTTCTTCCCGAAGGATCCTAAATCTTGGGACGAGATTTTTCTGAGTGGGGGTGAGTTGTCACACCCTATCTAGTGTTGGGGATCGTAGCGAAAAATAAAAGTTTTCTACGCATCACCAAGATCATTCTATGGAGTCATCTAGCAACAAGAGAGAGGAGTGCATCTACATACCCTTGTAGATCGCGAGCGGAAGTGTTCAAGAGAACGGGGTTGATGGAGTCGTACTCGTCGTGATCCAAATCACCGATGATCCTAGTGCCGAATGGATGGCACCTCCGCGTTCAACACACGTATGGTTGGGGAAGACGTCTCCTCCTTCTTTATCCAGCAAGGGGAAAGGAGAGGTTGATGGAGATCCAGCAGCACGACGGCGTGGTGGTGGAAGCAGCGGGGATCTTGGCAGGGCTTCGCCAAGCTCAGCGAGAGGGAGAGGTGTTACGGGGGGAAGAGGGAGGCTCCAGGGGCTTGGGTGCACAACCCTCCCTCCCCCCTCTTTATATAGGGGCCCTGGGGGAGGGCCCGGCCCCCTAGAGATCCAATCTCAAGGGGGGGGGCGGCCAAGGGGCGGGGGACTTGCCCCCCAAGTCAGGTGGGGCGCCCCCACCCTTCCGGTGGTCCCGGTACAATACCGGTGACCCGTGAAACTTTCCCGATGGCCGAAACTGGACTTCCTATATACAAATCTTGACCATTCCGGGACTCCGAACAACTTTTGGGTTACCGCATACTAATATCTCTACAACCCTAGCGTCACCGAACCTTAAGTGTGTAGACCCTACGGGTTCGGGAGACACGCAGACATGACCGAGATGACTCTCCGGTCAATAACCAACAGCGGGATCTGGATACCCATGTTGGCTCCCACATGCTCCTCGATGATCTCATCGGATGAACCACGATGTCGAGGATTCAAGTAATCCCATATACAATTCCCTTTGTCAATCGGTACGTTACTTGCCCGAGATTCGATCATCGGTATCCCAATACCCCGTTCAATCTCGTTACCGGCAAGTCACTTTACTCGTACCGTAATGCATGATCCCGTGACCAACCACTTGGTCACATTGAGCTCATTATGATGATGCTTTATCGAGTGGGCCCAGAGATACCTCTCCGTCATACGGAGTGACAAATCCTAGTCTCGATTCGTGTCAACCCAACAAACACTTTCAGAGATACCTGTAGTATACCTTTATAGCCACCCAGTTATGTTGTGACATTTGGTACACCCAAAGCACTCTTACGGTATCCGGGAGTTACACGATTTTATGGTCTAAGGAAATGATACTTGACATTAGAAAAGCTGTAGCAAACGAACTACACGATCTTGTGCTATGCTTAGGATTGGGTCTTGTCCATCACATCATTCTCCCAATGATGTGATCCTATTATCAATGACATCCAATGTCCATGGTCAGGAAACCATAACCATCCATTGATAAACGAGCTAGTCAACTAGAGGCTCACTAGGGACATGTTGTGGTCTATGTATTCACACATGTATTACGATTTCCGGATAACACAATTATAGCATGAACAATAGACAATTATCATGAACAAGGAAATATAATAATAACCATTTTATTATTGCCTCTAGGGCATATTTCCAACAGTCTCCCACTTGCACTAGAGTCAATAATCTAGTTACATTGTGATGAATTGAACACCCATAGAGTTCTGGTGTTGATCATGTTTTGCTCGCGGAAGAGGTTTAGTCAACGGATCTGCGACATTCAGATATGTGTGCACTTTACAAATATCTATGTCTCCATCTTGAACATTTTCACGAATGGAGTTGAAGCGACGCTTGATGTGCCTGGTCTTCTTGTGAAACCTGGGCTCCTTAGCAAGGGCAATGGCTCTTGTGTTGTCACAGAAGAGAGTCATCGGCCCCGACGCATTGGGAATAACTCCTAGGTCGGTAATGAACTCCTTCATCCAGATTGCTTCATGTGCTGCCTCCGAGGCTGCCATGTATTCTGCTTCACAAGTAGATCCTACCACGACGCTTTGCTTGCAACTGCACCAGCTTACTGCCCCACCATTCAAAATATACATGTATCCAGTTTGTGACTTAGAGTCATCCAGATCTGTGTCGAAGCTAGCATCGACGTAACCCTTTATGACGAGCTCTTCGTCACCTCCATAAACGAGAAACATATCCTTAGTCCTTTTTCAGGTACTTCAGGATATTCTTGACCGTTGTCCAGTGTTCCATGCCAGGATTACTTTGGTACCTTCCAACCAAACTTACTGCAAGGTTTACATCAAGTCTGGTACACAGCATGGCATACATAATAGACCCTATAGCCGAGGCATAGGGGATGACACTCATCTTTTCTCTATCTTCTGCCGTGGTCGGGCATTGAGCCAAGCTCAATTTCACACCTTACAACACAGGCAAGAATCCCTTCTTGGACTGATCCATATTGAACTTCTTCAATATCTTATCAAGGTATGTGCTTTGTGAAAGACCTATGAGGCGTCTCGATCTATCCCTATAGATCTTGATGCCTAATATGTAAGCAGCTTCTCCAAGGTCCTTCATTGAAAAACACTTATTCAAGTAGGCCTTAGTGCTGTCCAAAAGTTCTATATCATTTCCCATCAAAAGTATGTCATCCACATATAATATGAGAAATGCTACAGAGCTCTCACTCACTTTCTTGTAAATGCAGGCTTCTCCATAAGTCTGCATAAACCCAAACGCTTTGATCATCTCATCAAAGCGAATGTTCCAACTCCGAGATGCTTGCACCAGCCCATAGATGGATCGCTGGAGCTTGAATACCTTGTTAGCATTCTTAGGATCGACAAAACCTTCCGGCTGCATCATATACAATTATTCCTTAAGAAAGCCGTTAAGGAATGCCGTTTTGACGTCCATTTGCCATATCTCATAATCATAGAATGCGGCAATTGCTAACATGATTCGAACAGACTTCAGCTTCGCTACGGGTGAGAAGGTCTCATCGTAGTCAACCCCTTGAACTTGTCGATAACCCTTAGTGACAAGTCGAGCCTTATAGATGGTAACATTACCATCTGCGTCCGTCTTCTTCTTAAAGATCCATTTATTTTCTATCGCTCGCCGATCATCGGGCAAGTCTGTCAAAGTCCATACTTTGTTTTCATACATGGATCCTATCTCGGATTGCATGGCTTCAAGCCATTTGTTGGAATCTGGGCCCGCCATCGCTTCTTCATAGTTCGAAGGTTCACTGTTGTCTAACAACATGATTTCTAGGACAGGGTTGCCATACCATTCTGGTGTGGAATGTGTCCTTGTGGACCTACGAAGTTCAGTAGCAACTTGATCCGAAGTACCTTGATCATCATCATTAACTTCCTCTCTATACGGTGCAGGCACCACAGAAACATTTTCTTGAGCTGCGCTACTTTCCGGTTCAAGAGGCAATACTTCATCAAGTTCTACTTTCCTCCCACTTACTTCTCTCGAGAGAAACTCTTTCTCCAGAAAGGACCAGTTCTTGGCAACAAAGATCTTGCCTTCGGATCTGAGGTAGAAGGTATACCCAATGGTTTCCTTAATGTATCCTATGAAGATGCATTTTTCCTACTTGGGTTTGAGCTTTTCAGGTTGAAGTTTCTTGACATAAGCATCGCATCCCCAAACTTTTAGAAACGACATCTTAGGTTTCTTCCCAAACCATAATTCATACAGTGTCGTCTCAACGGATTTAGATGGTGCCCTATTTAAAGTGAATGTAGCTGTCTCTAGAGCGTATCCCCAAAATGATAGCGGTAAATCGGTGAGTGACATCATAGATCGCACCATATCCAATAGAGTGCGATTACGATGTTCGGACACACCGTTACGCTGAGGTGTTCCAGGCGGCGTGAGTTGTGAAGAAATTCCACATTTCCTTATGTGCGTGCCAAATTTGTGACTTAAATATTCTCCCCCATGATCTGATCGTAAGAACTTTATTTTTCGGTCACGTTGATTCTCTACCTCATTCTAAAATTCCTTGAACTTTTCAAAGGTCTCATACTTGTGTTTCATCAAGTAGACATACCCATATCTACTTAAGTCATCAGTGAGAGTGAGAACATAACGATAGCCTCCGCGAGCATCAACGCTCATTGGACCGCACACATCAGTATGTATGATTTCCAATAAGTTGGTTGCTCGCTCCATTGTTCCGGAGAACGGAGTCTTGGTCATTTTGCCCATGAGGCATGGTTCGCATGTGTCAAATGATTCGTAATCAAGAGACTCCAAAATTCCATCAGCATGGAGCTTCTTCATGCGTTTGACACAAATGTGACCTAGGCAGCAGTGCCACAAGTATGTGGGACTATCGTTATCAACCTTACATCTTTTGGTATTCACACTATGAATATGTGTAACATCACGTTCGAGATTCATTAAGAATAAACCATTGACCAGCGGGGCATGACCATAAAACATATCTCTCATATAAATAGAACAACCATTATTCTTGGATTTAAATGAGTAGCCATCTCGTATTAAACAAGATCCAGATACAATGTTCATGCTCAAAGCTGGCACTAAATAACAATTATTGAGGTTTAAAACTAATCCCATAGGTAAATGTAGAGGTAGCGTGCCGACGGTGATCACATCGACCTTGGAATCATTCCCGACGCGCATCGTCACCTCGTCCTTCTCCAGCATCCGCTTATTCCGCAGCTCCTGTTTTGAGTTACAAATATGAGCAACTGCACCGGTATCAAATACCCAGGAGCTACTACGAGTACTAGTAAGGTACACATCAATTACATGTATATCACATATACCTTTGGTGTTGCCGGCCTTCTTGTCCGCTAAGTACTTGGGGCAGTTTCACTTCCAGTGTCCGCGTCCCTTGCAATAAAAGCACTCTGTCTCAGGTTTGGGTCCATGTTTTGGCTTCTTCTCGGCAATTGGCTTACCGGGCGCGGCAACTCCCTTGCCGTCCTTCTTGAAGTTCTTCTTACCCTTGCCTTTCTTGAAACTAGTGGTTTTATTGACCATCAACACTTGATGTTCCTTTTTGATCTCCACCTCCGCTGATTTCAGCATTGAATATACCTCAGGGATGGTTTTCACCATCCCCTGCATATTGAAGTTCATCACAAAGCTCTATAGCTAGGTGGGAGCGATTGGAGGATTCTGTCGACCACCGCGTCATCCGGGAGATTAACTCCCAGTTGAGATAAGCGGTTGTGCAACCCAGACATTTTGAGTATGTGCTCGCTGACAGAACCATTCTCCTCCATCTTACAACTGTAGAACTTGTCGGAGACTTCATATCTCTCGACCCGGCATGAGCTTGGAAAACCATTTGCAGCTCTTGGAACATCGCATATGCTTTGTGCTACTCAAAACTCTTTTGGAGCCCTGGTTCTAAGCTGTAAAGCATGCCGCACTGAACCAGGGAGTAATCATCACTACGCGACTGCCAGGCGTTCATAACGTCTTGAGTTGCTGGGAAAACGGGTGCTTCACCTAGCGGTGCATCTAGGACATATGCTTTCTTGGCAGCTATGAGGATGATCCTCAAGTTTCGGACCCAGTCCGTATAGTTGCTGCCATCGTCTTTCAGCTTGGTTTTCTCTAGCAACGCGTTGAAGTTGAGGGTAACATTAGCGTGGGCCATTTGATCTACAAGACATATTGCAAAGATTTTAGACTAAGTTCATGATAATTAAGTTCATCTAATCAAATTATATAATGAAATCCCACTCAGATAGACATCCCTCTAGTCATCTAAGTGATCCATGATCCGAGTCAACTAGGCCGTGTCTGATCATCATGTGAGACGGACTAGTCATCATCAGTGAACATCTTCATGTTGATCGTATCTTCTATACAACTCATGTTCGACCTTTCGGTCTCTTGTGTTCCAAGGCCATGTCTGTACATGCTAGGCTCGTCAAGTCAACCTAAGTGTTTTTGCATGTGTAAATCTGTCTTACACCCGTTGTATGTGAACGTTAGAATCTATCACACCCGATCATCACGTGGTGCTTCGAAACAACGAACTTTCGCAACGGCGCACTGATAGGGGGAACACTTTCTTGAAATTATTATGAGGGATCATCTTATTTACTACCGTCGTTCTAAGCAAATAAGATGCAAAAACATGATAAACATCACATGCAATCAAATAGTGACATGATATGGCCAATATCATTTTGCTCCTTTTGATCTTCATCTTCGGGGCGCCATGATCATCATCGTCACCGGCATGACACCATGATCTCCATCATCATGATCTCCATCATCGTGTCTTCATGAAGTTGTCACGCCAACGATTACTTCTACTTATATGGCTAACAGTTTAGCAATAAAGTAAAGTAATTACATGGCATTATTCAATGACACGAGGTCATACAAAAAATAAAGACAACTCCTATGGCTCCTGCCGGTTGTCATACTCATCGACATGCAAGTCGTGATTCCTATTACAAGAACATGATCAATCTCATACATCACATATATTTCATTCATCACATCCTTTTGGCCATATCACATCACAAGGCATATGCTGCAAAAACAGGTTAGACGTCCTCTAATTGTTGTTGCATGTTTTTATGTGGCTGCTATAGGTTTCTAGCAAGAACCTTTCTTACCTACGCCAAAACCACAACGTGATATGCCAATTTCTATTTACCCTTCATAAGGACCCTTTTCATGGAATCCAATCCGACTAAAGTGGGAGAGACAGACACCCGCTAGCCACCTTATGCAACTAGTGCATGTCAGTCGGTGGAACCCGTCTCACGTAAGTGTACGTTTAAGGTCGGTCCGGGCCGCTTCATCCCACGATGCCGCCGAAACAAGATAAGACTACTAGTGTCAAGTAAATTGACAAAATCGACGCCCACAACAATCTTGTGTTCTACTCGTGCATAGAAACTACGCATAGACCTAGCTCATGATGCCACTATTGGGGATCCTAGCAGAAAATAAAAAAATTCTATGCATCACCAAGATCAATCTATGGAGTCATCTAGCAACGAGAGAGAGAGGAGTGCATCTACATACCCTTGTAGACCGCGAGCAGAAGCGTTCAAGAGAACGGGGTTGATGGAGTCGTACTCGTCGTGATCCAAATCACCGATGATCCTAGCGCCAAACAGACGGCACCTCCGCGTTCAACACATGTACAGTTGGGGAAGACGTCTCCTCCTTCTTGATCCAGCAAGGGGAAAGGAGAGGTTGATGGAGATCCAGCAGCACGATGGCGTGGTGGTGGAAGCAGCGGGGATCTCGGCAGGTGAGGGAGTCCTGGATTAGGGGGTGTCCGGATGGCCGTACTATGACCTTTGGCCGGACTCCCGGACTATGAAGATACAAGATTGAAGACTTCGTCCCGTGTCCGGATAGGACTTTCCTTGGCATGGAAGGCAAGCTTGGCGATTTGATATGAAGATCTCCTCCCATTGTAACCGACTCTGTGTAACCCTAGCCCTCTCCAGTGTCTATATAAACCGGAGAGTTTTAGTCCATAGGACGAACACAATCATACCATAGGCTAGCTTCTAGGGTTTAGCCTCTCTGATCTCGTGGTAGATCAACTCTTGTACTACCCATATCATCAATATTAATCAAGCAGGAGTAGGGTTTTACCTCCATCGAGAGGGCCCGAACCTGGGTAAAAACATCGTGTCCCTTGTCTCCTGTTACCATCCGCCTAGACGCACACGGGACCCCCTACCCGAGATCCGCCGGTTTTGACACCGACATTGGTGCTTTCATTGAGAGTTCCTCTGTGTCGTCCCCTTTAGGCCCGATGGCTTCTTCGATCATCAACCACGACGCGGTCCAGGGTGAGACTTTTCTCCCCGGACAGATCTTCGTATTCGGCGGCTTCGCGCTGCGGGCCAATTCGCTTGGCCATCTGGAGCAGATCGAAAGCTACGCCCCTGGCCATCAGGTCAGGTTTGGAAGCTTAAACTACATGGCCGACATCCGCGGGGACTTGATCTTCGACGGATTCAAGCCACGGCCGAGCGTGCCGCACTGTCACGATGGGCATGATCTAGGTCTGCCGCCAGACAGCGCCCAGAGCGCCGCTCAGGTGTCCGCTCCGACCATTAGCTTGGAGCCGACTGTGCCAGTCGGGGACGGACGGTTGGACGCCGCCCCAGGAGTCGCAATCTCTACGGCGATAGAGCCGAATACCAGTCTAGTCCTTCGCGAGGCTTGTGACTCCAAGGTGTCGGACTCGTTTCCGGACTCCGAAACTTCCGCACCCCTTCCGATCGAACCCGACTTGGCTCCGATCATGGAGTTCACCGCCGCGGACGTCTTTCAGCACTCGCCCTTTGGCAATATCCTGAATTCACTAAATTCTCTCTTTGTCAGGAGAGCCCTGGCCGGACTATGGTCAGCAAGGTTGGGATACGGACAACGAAGAAATTCGAAACCCACCCACCACCCACTTCGTAGCCACTGTCGACGACCTAACCGACATGCTCGACTTCGACTCCGAAGACATCGACGGTATGGACGCCGATGAAGCAGACGACCAAGAATCAGCACCTATAGGGCACTGGAAATCCACCTCGTCATATGACATATACATGGTGGACACCCCTAAAGCAGGGGACGGCGATGAAAAAACGGAGGACGACCCCTCCAAGAAGCAACCCAAGCACCAACATCAGTGGCGCCGCTCTAAATCCCGCCAAAGCAAAAACGGCGAGTCCGGCATTGGAGACAACAACACCCCGGACAGTGCCGAAGACAGCCCCCTCCAGCAGGATTCAGCGCAGGAGGACGGAGGATGTCACACCCTGCATTTTGTAACATTTCATTTGCATTATTAAAGCATGAAAATTTGGACCAACAAAAACTTTTGCATTATTTGGCTTTTTATTTTGGAGTTGGTTTTCTCTTTGTGATTTCCAAGTGCTCTTCAAAGTCAACTACTCCACCTTATATACTTCATCTCCTTGCCCCAAACTTCTGCCCAATGATCATGCCATGTGTGTAGAGCAATATAGTATTTTCTTACAAAAATAATTTGGCCAAATAGTATTTTCAAAAATTAGTTTTCCAAAAACCCCTAAATTGAGGTTTGCACTGCAAGTACTTGATTTGGGGTATGAAAAATATTTCAAAAGGTATATTTGAATCCTATTAGATGTAGGACTCCCATAAACCACAAAATATAATTTTAAAAGCTAGTTTCCTATTTTGTTTAAAAGCTTTTTCTTAAGGCCAGAAATGGTCTTTAATAGGGAAAAATTATTTTATTGTTTCAAAAATATTTGACAAAAATCAGGAAAACTCAGTGGACATATATTTTCCATATGTAAGAGTTTCAACACATGGTCATGTTCAAAATATTGGGCAAAACCTCCCAAAACCATTTCTGCCCATTTCAAGGACTTGAAATATTTCTACAGGAAATATTTTCAAAACAATCCAAGGAAAATCCAGCAAGTCACAAGTGTATATTGTGATCACCTTGCAAAGCCTCATGTCAATTAAAGTCATTTTGGTTCACCAAAACGCCCCAAAACCTTCTCTGACCAGAATCATATTTGATCAACTTTGTACTACCAACTTTCTCTCCTTGACCCCAACTTTGGTGAGCATGTTCACATGACCAAATGAGGCCACTACAGCAAGTGGTGCATAAAGGAGAAGTGATTTTCTCAACTAGATCTACACAAGTCTATTTCTGCTCATTTCTAGGGTTTACAAAAGTTGCATTGGCAACTTTGCCCAAATAAGCTCCAAATTGGTGGAGGGCCCTAATTATATGTGTCACTTCACTCTGTGGAGTCTCATGGCAATTGGAAATCATTTGCTTGCCAAAACCTTTATCAAACACCTTCTGCCACTTTACAAAAATCCCATTTTTGGCCTCTCCCACTAATCTCCATGAGCCCTCCTTTTTAACACAACCCCTCCTAGTTCCCCTCTATCACCTGGATGCTTTCCTGCCCGGGGAAGCAATGATGAAGGGAGGGGAACCCCATTTTTCTTCTCTGGTCACCAGATCCCCCCCCTCTCTCTCAGCCTCCTTCTCTCCCCTCAGATTTCCAGAGCATCCAAGGCCCTCTCCAGCTTTTGCCCATGCCCCCTCTAGCTGCCAGACACAAGTGGACGCGCGCAGATGCGAGAAAACCGCGGATGCCGGCCAAAGTCGCGCTCTGGAGCGCCTGGCAGGGCATCCGACCGTTGATGCCGCGCCCCCGACCACCTCGGGCCTCCCAGCATGCCAACCAATGCCCTCGACGTCCGCGTCACGACACGACGCTGTCCCCTTCCTCTCTCCTCCTCCCCGCGCCTCCGCGCTAGCAAACACCAACCGCCCGAGCGCGCCAATGGCGCGGCTCACACGTGCGTGCCTCTGACCTCTCCCCACTCCCTCTCTCTATCTCTCCCGACGTAGTCGACGTCCAGGAACACCCCAGACACCACGCCCTCTTCTCCCGAGGCCCGTAGCGACGAGCACGAGCTCGCCGGCGCACGAGCCCACGGTGGACCGCCGCTCGCCTATATAAGGCATCCCCGAGCCCTCCTACCGCCACCACTCGCCCTCTCACTCCCCTAATCATTCCCCGGCACCCCCAGTTCGCCTCCAGAGCCGCCCGAGCTCGAGATCGAGATCGAGCTCTGCCGCTTCGGCTCGCCGGAGTTCGCGAGGTACAGGCCGTCCCCGGCCCCCTTTCCTCTCGATCCGGAACCCCTGCATCTCTCTGACCCTTTCCCCCTTGTTTCCCCTCTTTGTAGCTGCCGGAAATGGCCGGAACCGCCACCACCGAAGCCCCTCCGCCGCGTGACCTCGTCGCCGGCGAACCAGGCCACCCCGGCGACCGGTTCCACCTCCACCCGAACGGCGACGCCACGCTGAGTCTGTCCGTGGGGCTCGCCCGTCAGCCTCACGTCCTGACGCCTGGGCCCTGCCCATCAGGTTTAAACCTGGCGCGCGCGCGTGCACCAGTGCGCTGGGCCGCCTCGCTGGCTGGGCCACTGCGCTGCGGCTGTTCTGGCCCAGCAGGCATAGAGCCCTTTTTCCTTTTTCTTTTCTGTCACCCTTCCAAAAATCCCACAGGATAAAATATTTATCCAAATGAAATAATTCTAGTTCCTAAACTCTTGTAAAAATCCCACCTATTTAATGGTGCAACTTTCATTCAAATCCAACAACCTTTTCTTCACTGTAAATATTTAAATGTGATTTTAGGCATTTAAATATACCTTTGTAAATCCATTTATCCTATTCTGCTACTCCAAATCCAAAACTAGGAATTTTCCCCTTCTTAGTTTTCACCCTAGTATTTAACAAAAATGAGTTGACATTTTTCTGAGCACTCTGGTTTTCTGTTTTATTATTGCCTTATTTTTCTCGTTATTATTTTGCGACGATAGATTGCGTTGCTGACGAAGGAGTTGGACCAGAAGACTTTGTTGAGCCAGGCAAGCAGCCCTTTGACCATGTCTATGAAACCTATGCATGTCATATAGCACCATATTGTTGTTGCATCGGAATCATGATGAGGTGGTATCCACTTTGATGGTTTTCCACCGTATTTCCTCGTTGATACTTGCATTGTGCATAACCCTACCTTCTTATGAGGGTTATGACGGTGGGAGTAGATATGATGCTAAAGTAGTGCTACGCAAAAAAGGACGGGAATATGCATGGTGATGGAGACAAAGTATTTTCAAAAGACTTTTCAAAAAACCCATCGGGTGCCACTTATGCCCGGGGGGGATGATGAGTTGGGTAGCCACTTGACGACGAAGTGGTGTACCGAGGCAAGTGTGTGTTGTTTTCAAAACGGATTGGTTTAAGTTGCGATCGTTATTCCAACCTTACATGCACAACCACTCTACCCTTATATGGGAAAGGGCATTATTGATTACCTAGGTCGATACTAGCTTGGAGCCTGCATTACTAGTGACGGGGGAGAGTTGGTGCTCTCTCTCGGGACGGGGTCGTGCTAGGTAGGGCGGCCAAGAACATTTTTATGGGGCACCGGACATACCGTTGGTACCCCATGCCAGTATGTGATGAATATGGGAGCGATGGTCCACAATTTTAAGATGTGAAATGTTGGGCATGGGGGTTACTACCAATCGAGTGGACTCCATGTTAGTGTCGTCTAGGGAAAGCTAGTGATCGGGTGCTTACCCCGGGTACTTGAGGTATCGCGGATCGTGGATGACACGGAAGTTCCCCGGATCTTGTGGGTAAAGTGTGCAACCTCTGCAAAGTGTAAAACTATTCGAATAGCCGTGTCCACGGTCAAGGATAGTTGGGTAACCGCTCTTGGGCTACATCCACATGTTTACAAACCGTGTGTGTGTGTTGATAAAATGACTTGGGTCAAGTCAAAGGACTTGACGTGATTGAGATGGGTTGGTGCCCACTCTATTTATGTTGATACATGTAACCTGTCCTCACGGTTACTTGAATTCTCTTGATGCATGTCTTACAAGTTGTTGAACATGTCATTGCACTCAAAACTAGCTTTCTGCAAAAATTTACCTATATCATGTATTGTTACATCTTGGACCAAAACATGGGTTGCTTGCGAGTACATTCAAAGTACTCATTGGCTTGCCACTGGTTATTAATTGACCAGGCATGGAAGAACCGGAGTTCGAAGAAGAGTTCTTTGGAGACGAACATGCGAACTAGGACGTTTCCCAGTCAGAATGCTTGTAGGGTTAAGGCAGATGGCATGGGTTCTACTTATCGACGAAGATTTCCGTTGCTTGTGTTTCATTTGATGTTCAGCCCTTAAGGCTTTATCAATGTAAGACTTGACCATAATGGTCATAATTTGTGTAAGACAGTATGTATGGATGTAAGACTCTTGTTATTCAGCTTCTGTGTGTTTAGTGAGCATTGATCTCTAGGATCACTGTACAAGTGCACTCGGTGATCTCGACTTATGAGTCGGGGTCCCCATAGAGCTGGTATCAGAGCCATCCTGACTGTAGGAAGCCTTAGTTAGCATGGACGTTAGTTAGCTTGAGACCACCTAAACTTCTCTTCTTTTCTAAAGCTTACCCAACCCAAGATATATTTCCCTGATTGACCTCTCCCATTCAACCTTTGTAGATGGCTGCCATACCCGAAGACTTCCTGACCACCGGATTTCCCGTGCTTCTCGAGGACAGCCTCAGGAAGTGCCAGTTCGCTCGAGCCCCCACCTACTCCTGCCACGAGCACCGGATCAACAGCACCAAGAAGGAGTATCACGTGGAGGTAGTCGTGAGGGCGAACGACTCCCCGACAAGCTGGTACTTTGAAGGACCCCAGATGGCGACCCTCTCTCGCCGTTGAGACTGCTGCACTCAAGGTGCTGACTCGCCTTCGAGATCTTCTGCCAGAGATGGCAAGTGAGCCAGCCACTCGTTACCTGCCTTATCGTAAGGAGGGTGATGACGAGAGCAGCGCACCAACTCCGCCCATGGATGAAGGACTTTCCCTCCGTTTCCAGACCTACTTCAGCTTGTGTGCTGACAGCCTGGCACAGCACTTGGCCTCGGAGTCAGTGGAGCTTCGGAAGGAGCTCCATGAGACCAAGGAACTCCTCCGCCTGGCTCAGACAAAGGCGGACAGGATCAAGAAGGATGGAGCACCCTCTGGACAGCCCGTTATAGCCTATCGAGGCGGGCGACCCCCACAAAGCACGAATGCCAAGGGGTCATCTCAGCCATGCCGTATGACGGTGAAGGACTACCGCAATGTCTTCACGGTGCCCCCGGCGAAGCATCGCCGTGTTCAGCTCCTCCACTCCCCCACTCCCTCAAGTAACGAAGAGGCTAAGACAGATGAAGATGAGGAGGAAGACCCAGAGGAGCCGAAATACCCGACCGAGCATTCCACCACTTAGACACCGTTCAGGACTAGGATAGGCCAGTCCGTAACCCCTACGGTAGGATAGGTCGTGTACCCCTATGCGAAGTCGAGTCCTTGTAATGGTTCATATGAAACCATGTAGTGTTGTGTTTGCTTTTGATGTGTTTGATGGACATCGTGCTTTCCTTCGGGAACTTGTAAGCGACTACATCACCCATTTGGACTTTAATGAATGTGTTTGGCCCTTTTGGCCCTTGCATGAAAACAATTAGTGTCATAACAACCCCCTTACTAGGCGTCCAATCTATATTGCTTTCCCCATCTTTCCCTATCATGAGACATTGACCGCTCCAACAGGATGCCTGTTGTAACACGTACTGGTACCTCTACCCAGCAGCAAGAAGCCGGAGGTTCTGCTGAAGCAGGAGTCAGCCAGGACCAAGTCCGAGGACAGACTCCACCACCACCACCTCCTCGAAGCATGGACATGGCTCAGCTTCTCCAAGCCTTCCGAGAGGAACGCCAAGCCAACACTGCAGCCCTCCAGATGATTGCTTAAGCTGTCAATCGCCAGCCGGCGGGACACGACAATGGACGTTCCACGTTGATGGAGTTCAAGAAGCATGCACCACCCACCTTCATCGAGACTGCTGAACCCCTGGATGCAGACGACTAGGTCCGCACCATTGAGGATCTACTGGCACTAGTCGGATGCACTGAGGACCGTGAGAAGGTGGCATATGCTGCTCACTGTCTCGGGGGCACTGCTAGAGTGTCAGGACCCCGACTCGATGTCACATCGATCTAGCCGGTAACACCTCGTATCACTTTGCGGCCTCACGCACGGTATCCCCACGGGTGTCGCCTTACCTTTGCCCGGGACCGTTTGCGCCTTTTGGCTCACGTATATGATAGTGTCGCTAGCATCCATATGATAAGGAGCCCGGGCTGACATGACTAGTCGTAAACCCAAAGTGGCACAGACTTACAGGGACAGGCATCCATGACCCAGCTTCGAACGTGTCGGTCATCAGCAAGTGGGTCCGGGCTGTAGCACTGGGCTAGCAGGACTCCGGTAAACCGGGCTGTAGCGGACTAGCAGGACTCCGGTACTCAATGCGTGACATTTCCCCGAAGGGACAGACACCGGAATGAAGAAGGACACATGCCGGCCAGCCTAAGTGTTCCAGAGCAGTAGCAAGCTACCATGGCTCAGCGGTAACACTAGGTGACATTTCCCGGTGAGAGAGGCTACTAAAGATAAACAACTAGATAGTCAGATCCCACACATACCAAGCATTTCAATCATACACACAATATGCTCGATATGTGCAAATACAACCAGGCATCACAACATGACTCTATGACACAAGTACTTTATTTAAGGCTCAGGGAGCCATACATAACATACACAAAGGTACGGGTCACACGACCCAGCATTCAAGTCATACAGTCATACAAACCAGCAGCGGAAGTAATTTGTCTGAGTACAGACAACTAGAAAAATAAAAGAGGCTTGGAAAGCCTAGCTATACTACGTGGTCCTTCACAAGCTCAGGATCACCACCTGGGCCTTAGCCTACTCATTGATGTCAACGTCTACGTAGAACCCATCAGAAGGGGTTGCAGCGTCTTCTGTAAAAATGTAAATTATAGCAACATGAGTACAAAGGTACTCAGCAAGACTTACATCAGATCCTACATACATGCATATTATCAAAAATGGGTGGTGGAGTTGTTGCAGCAAGCCAGCTTTGACTCTTGGCTAGGCTAACCTACGAGACTCCAACTTGAAATGGTTTTGCGTACACGAGTCCACTACTCACCAACTCAATACACTACCGAGGATCCACCTCCGTCTTCCTACGGAAGAGCCATCCTCGGCACTCACACTTATCTTGAGGCTTTTAGTAGTTTCCATTTACTTGTCTATGAACTGTATAGGCAACCAAGTAGTCCTTTACCGCGGACGCGGCTATTCGAATAGATCATGATAACCCTGCAGGGGTGTACTTCTTCATACACGCTCTCACCACTTACCGTCGTTTACACGACATGTACTCGGCAACCTTCAAGCGGAAGCCCAACGTGGGTGTCGGCCACGACCTACCTAATCACCTAAGCCTCCAGTCCAGGTTTATCGCCTATCCAGGTTCCATCCGTAGGGAGTCCGGCCGAGGTTTCCCATACGGCCCCGAACGATGTGAATAGGGTTTCCGAGATACCTAACGGGTATTCGGTACACCCGGCCACGTACCTACCGCATCACAGCCCACCCCTACGGTCAGCGCTGTCCACGGCCTCCAGTAGGCTACAAACACCAGAAACTACTTGCAACTCCTGGACGGAGAACTAGGGTGAATAAGAAGCCGAGAGGGTCCATTGGTTTCGGGCCCAATGCATGGTAGTAGCTGATTCTTAAATCACACATACAGATCTCAGTGCTTAAGGTCGGCTTCAATGAAACAACCCACCATGTACTCCTACATGGCCTCTCATCGATACCTTTATCAAATAGTGTTCACCACACCACTCTCATTACCGACATAATCATTTCACTCTAGCCCATCACCCAGATGAACCAGACCTGACACGACTCTAAGCATAGCAGGCATAGCAAGGTAGGAACAACACATACATATGGCTCAATCAACTCCTACACATGCTAGTGGGTTTCATCTAGTTACTGTGGCAATGACAGGTCATGCAGAGGAAGTGGGTTCAACTACTGTAGCACACAGCAGTTTGAAACGCGTTGTCTTAATGCAGTAAAAGAGAGCAGGAGCGAGAACATGGGATTGTATCGATATGATCAAATGGTTGGTTGCTTGCCTGATGGTTCGATGCACTGATACGGTTCCTCGTTAGGGTAATCACGGTACTCCTCGGAGGCAGAACCTGCCGCAAGAACACCGATACACAACCATCACCAAACAATGTGCAACAATATGATGCATGCATGAAACATAGCAATATGAGTGTGTTGGGCTAATGCAACTAAGACCAGAAGGGTTTGTACCAATTTGAATCAAAGATTCAAATTTCAAACTCAAATATGGTCCTTTAAAGTGTTTTTCCTTGTTCTGCATTAAACATCAAGTTAACTTGTTTAGTCATGCATGAAAATAGCACAGATGGATAGATTGGATTTTTCTGATCATTTTTCATATATAATTTGTCTGATTTGGAGTTACAGAATAAAAGTTATGAATTTTTAAAGTTTAAACTATATTCTAGAATTTCCTATATTAGATTAATTCCAGAAAATCAATTATTGCGTCGGCCTGACGTCAGTGTGACGTCAGCAGGTCAATGGGACATGTCCAGGTCAAACCTGACAGTGGGTCCCGCGTGTCAGGGTGATTAATTTAATTAAAGTTTAAATAAAACTAAACCTGTTTAATTAACAGGGCTGGGCCCCACCTGTCATTGACTCAGGGGAGTCAACCAGGGCCCACCCGTGGTCAAACCCGGGTCGGCTGCACCGGCGTTTAGCCGCCGGCGAGCCCGACGCGGCGGCGGAAGTGGTTTTGGCTGTTTCGGCCACCAAATGGGTCACGGAGACCACCGGAGTGGAGCTGAGGACGAGCCGCAGCTCTTGGTGGAGTCCGTTGGGGTCGGGATGGCCGGAGTTGGCGCCGGCGACGACTTTGGCGACCACCGGGGTTCGGCCGAAGACGAACTTGACGCTAGAGGGGTCGGTGAGGCTCGGGGAGTAGCTAACTAGGTGCTACGGAACACGGTGAGTATGATGGACACCGTGGAGTGGTCGGAGGGTGACCGGGAGCACGTCGGCGACGAGCTCCACGGCGGTGGGTGCGGTTGAGCTCCGGGAGGTCGCTACACGGCTCGGGAGCAAGAAAAGGAGGGGGGAAGATGGCTAAGCTCACAGTGAGTGCGACGAAGCCCTTGGTGCGGCCGGAGATGGACCGGAGCGACGACAGCGTTGAAGGGGATCTCCGGCAACGGCGGTTCGGGCGAGGTCGTTGCGGTGGACTCGGGCATTGCGAGCGCTCGGGGCTCGGCTTGCTCGATGGAGTGGACAGCGGCGGAGCTCCTGGACACGATGAGAGGACGCACGGGCGGCGGGAAGCACGGCTACGACGAAGGCACGACGATGGTGGCGTCGGTCATGGCGGGGGAGCGCGAGGGGGAGGAGCTGGAGAGAGGAGGGGGTGTCTGGGGGGTTCGGGGGAGCGAGGGAGGCTGATCCACGACGTCACCGGGCGTGGGGAGCGGCGAGGCGGCGAGCAGGTGCGTGGCGCGCGCTGTGGTCGCCGTCGGGCACCTGCCTGCCTGCCTGGCCGGCAAGCAGCTCGCTGGAGCGGCGCTGGGCTGGGCCGGCAGGTGGGCTGGGAGCAGGCGTCAGGTAAGTTTTTCCATTTTCTTTCTGTTTTCTGTTTTTTTAATACTTCTGCAACTTCGTTGAATTAAATAAAATACTTAGGCAACTCCTAAAATCACCAAACTACTCCTGGTCCATAGTTGGATTATTTCCAACATGAAACATTTTAGTTTGGAGATACTTGAGCATTTAAATATTTTATATAATTTTAAATGCCCAAATTCAAATATTTATGATTTAATTCAAAAACCCTAAGATGGCCTAGGAAAATGTGCATCCCTTTTGGCAGAGGTTCTGAACCAAGGCAAAAATGATGGGCATTTTAGAAGGGCATTTCAGGTTCATTGAAAAAGTTTTTAGTAAACCCTAATTGGTATCAGAGGGGACTGGGGGTTCTGTCATCCCCATTTCAGGTTTCTGATGAAAGAGTAAACATGATGCAACACTCTAATGCATGGCTAACTAGGGTGTGACAACTCACCCCCACTCAAAAGAATCTCGTCCCGAGATTTGGGTTCCTCTGGGAAGAAGGCGGGATACTCAAGTCGAAGACGATCCTCCCTTTCCCAAGTTGCTTCATCCTCAGAATGGTGCGACCATTGTACTTTGAGAAACTTGATATTATGACGTCGAGTGGTACGCTCGGCCTGATCGAGGATACGAATGGGGTACTCTCGATATGTAAGATTATCTTGGAGATCAAGCGTTTCGTGGTCCACTCCACGGATAGGATCCGAGAAGCAACGCCTGAGTTGAGAAACGTGGAAGAAATCGCGGACTCTGGAGAGGTGCGGAGGTAGTTCCAACTGGTAGGCAACTTCTCCTCGTTTAGCGAGAATGCGAAAAGGTCCAATGTAACGAGGAGCCAATTTGCCTTTGATACCGAAACGATGGGTTCCCTTCAGAGGGGTAACCCGAAGGTAAGCCTTCTCGTCAACCTCGAAAGTCATAGCCTTATGTTTTCGGTCATATTGACTCTTCTGACGAGATTGGGCTGTTTTCAACTTTTCACGAATGATGCGAACTTGCTCTTCTGCTTCCTGAATCATATCCGGGCCAAAGAATTGTCTTTCCCCGGTCTCTGGCCAGTTGAGGGGTGTTCGACACCGTCGTCCATAGAGAACTTCAAAAGGGGCTTTACCCAAGCTAGATTGATAGTTGTTGTTGTAAGCGAATTCGGCAAATGGAAGGCACTTCTCCCAATCCATTCCGAATGAGATAACAGAGGCTCGAAGCATGTCTTCTAGAATCTGGTTAACGCGTTCCACTTGACCACTCGACTGAGGGTGGAAAGCGGTGCTAAAGGAGAGACGGGTTCCCATAGCATTTTGGAAACTTTCCCAAAATCGAGAGGTGAAAAGACTTCCTCGATCCGAGTTAATTTCCAAAGGAACACCATGGAGAGACACTATCCGGGAGATGTATAAGTCTGCCAATTGACTAGCGGTTATACTCTCACGAACAGGTAGGAAATGGGCTACTTTGGAAAGACGATCGACAACGACGAAGATAGCATTATTCCCTCTCTTGGTCCTGGGAAAACCCGTAATGAAATCCATACCAATTTTATCCCATTTCCATTCAGGAATAGCTAAGGGTTGAAGGGTGCCAGCAGGCCGTTGATGCTCTGCTTTTACACGACGACAGACGTCGCAATTAGCAATATACTGAGCAATTTCTCTCTTCATCCTAGTCCACCAGAACCTCTGGCGTAGGTCCTGATACATCTTAGTACTACCGGGATGAATGGTGAGAGGAGATTCATGAGCCTCCTTAAGGATCAATTGCCTCAGGTTTCGCACTTTGGGAACCACTAGTCGATTCCAGAAGTATACGATCCCTTGATCATTAATGGAGAAACAATTCGCAACTCCTTTCTTGATGTTTCTCTTGATGCGGAAATTCCCGGATCTACCTTCTGTGCTTTGATGATCTGGTCCGTAAGGGTAGGTTTCGCCACCAAGGTGAAAAGAAAACCTTGAGGAACAATGTGAAGGTTAAGCTTCCGAAATTCCTCATGGAGAAGCGGTTGACTTTGTTGTAACATTAGGTTGTTACAATAAGATTTACGACTTAGCGCATCAGCCATGACGTTGGCTTTCCCTAGGGTGTAAGTTATTCCTAAGTCGAAATCTGTGATCAACTCAACCCAACGTCTTTGCCTGAGATTCAAATCCGGTTGGGTGAAAATGTACTTCAGACTTTGGTGATCAGTGAATATTTCGCAACGGTTACCGAGGAGGTAATGTCGTCAGGTCTTAAGTGCATAGACTACGGCTGCAAGCTCTAGATCATGAGTAGGATAATTCTCCTCATGTGGGTGCAATTGCCGTGAAGCGTAAGCAATTACATGTCGATCTTGCATGAGAATGCAACCTAATCCTTGTCGCGAGGCGTCGCAGTAGATAACAAAGTCCTTAGAGAAGTCTGGCGGTACCAGTACGGGAGCAGAAGTCAGGCGTCTTTTCAGTTCCTGAAAGCTGTGCTCACATTGTGGAGTCCATTCGAACTTTTTATCTTTCTTGAGGAGTTCGGTTAGAGGTTTAGCAACTTTGGAGAAGTTCTCGACAAAGCGACGACAATAGCTCGCTAAGCCCAGAAAACTCCGAACTTGCTTGACCGATTCAGGTGGAGTCCAATTAAGGACGGCTTGAACTCGCTCAGGGTTAACAGCAATACCTTTACCAGATATTACATGACCCAGATAGGTCACTTCCGACAACCAGAATTCACATTTAGAAAATTTGGCATAAAGGCGATGCTCTCGAAGTTTCTTCAACACTAGCCTTAGATGTTCGGCATGTTCTTCCTCGTTCTTGGAGTAGATGAGTATATCATCGAGATAAACCACGACGAATTTATCCAAATACTCCATGAAGATTGAGTTCATTAACCGAGAAAAGGTGGCTGGAGCGTTGGTTAAACCGAAGGACATGATGGTGTACTCGTATTGGCCATAACGAGTAACAAAGGCCGTTTTAGGAATGTCCCCGTTTCTGATTTTGATTTGATGGTAGCCCAACCTCAAATCCATCTTGGAGAAGATTGAGGATCCAGCGAGCTGATCATACAGGTCGTTGATCCTGGGGAGCGGATATTTGTTCTTGATTGTGACCAAATTGACAGGTCGATAATCTACAACCATCCGGTCCGTACCATCCTTCTTCTTGACGAATAGGACGGGGCAAGCCCACGGAGATGAACTAGGTCGGATGAAACCCTTTCTCAAGGACTCATCGAGTTGTTTCTTAAGCTCGGCTAGTTCTAGTGGTGCCATCTTATAGGGTCTTCTAGCAATCGGAACGGTTCCTGGAATGAGGTCTATTACGAACTCAACATCCCTGTCAGGTGGAACACCTGGCAATTCCTCTGGGAAGACATCTGGGAAGTGACGGACTATCGAAACGTCCTCAAGGTCTGGCAAAGGGCTGGCGTTAAGAGAATATAATTGTCGCTTGGCTAATCGGGTCAAGACATTGACTATCTTCCCCGAAGGATGAGTGAGTTGAACAGTCCTAGAGAAGCAATCAATTTTGGCATGATGAGCTGACATCCAGTCCATACCCAAAATGATATTAATATCTGAAAATTTGAGAGCTATCAAAGATGCAAGGAAAACAAGTCTGTCGACTCGGATTTCATTTCCATAACTTACCCTGGAGGTCTGCCATCTAGAACCGGGAGTAGAAATTTCCATAGTGGATGGCATGTCACAGAATGCGGTGTTATGTAAACGAGCATAGTTCTCGGATATAAATGAATGAGAGGCTCCTGTATCGAAAAGAACAGATGCCGGGTGGCAATTAACAAGGAGCATACCGAGAACGACGTTGGGATCCTCTTGAGCTTCTTCGGCAGAGATACAGTTGACATGGCCACGTGTAGCGGTGGCCGGCTTGGCGTGGAACACTTTCCCTGTCGGCTTGCCACGGCCAACAGCTTTAGCAGATTGGTTGGGGTTGGTCTGGGGACACTCACGCATATAGTGGCCAGATTCCCCACACTTGAAACAAGTCAAGGAACTGGTACGTGGAGGAGCATTGTTGGTTGGACCCCCATGGCTGGTGCAGGCTGTTGTATGGGGCGAGGCGCCTGGAAGGATGGCCTCGGTGTGAACCTGGGTGGCAGGGCGGTGTTGGGCACCCACACGTGGCGCTTCTGAGGACCCGCACCGGATGAGGAACCCATGTCACGGCCATGCTTGCGTGTTGCGTCATAATCAGTCTGACCAGTCTCAGCACTGATGGCCTTGTTAACAAGTTTCGGAAAAGATGTGCACTCATGCAAATGGAGGTCGCGGCGAAGCTCAGGACTAAGTCCCTTACGGAACCTTGCTTGCTTCTTGGCATCAGTAGAAACTTCCTCAGTTGCATATCGTGCGAGGTTACCGAACTCCCTGCTGTAAGCATCCACAGAGAGTCGGCCCTGAGTGAAACTGCAAAATTCCTCACGTTTACGGTCCATGAGACCCTCCGGAATGTGATGTACCCGGAAAGCCTCGCTGAATTCAGCCCAAGTAGTGACATGGCCCGCTGGGCGCATAGCTCCATAATTCTCCCACCATAGACTGGCGGGGCCTTCAAGATGATATGCAGCAAAGGTGACCTTGTCAGCCTCAGCTACCAGTGCGGAACGCAGCTTGTGGGAGATACTGCGAAGCCAGTCGTCAGCGTCGAGAGGCTCGATGGAGTGGTGGAACGTGGGTGGATGTAACTTGATAAAATCACTGAGTGACACCACGTTAGTCCTCTGATGGTGTGCTGTGTTCTGTTCAATACGCTCCAACAAACGATTGGTCTCCCGCTTGTTTCTTTCGGCTTCCATCATAACCTCGGCTAGGGAAGGAGGATGAGGCAGATTTGCATTCCTGACTTCACTGCCTTCGGCCTGCTCTTGAGGAGCAGGGTTAGTGCGCGTGTTGACCATCCTAGGTAAACAAGACAATGATTTAGTCAGGATGATAAAATTCCGACATAGGACACAGAATGTAAGGAATAACTCGGAATGCAAGATGATCATCCGTATGACATGGTAGATACAGAAACTGCTTCTTTATTCCATCGTCATACACACCATACAGGGTTTAGTACAAAACCAAACAAGGTACTATTACGGTGAAAAGAGGATTACATCTCATCGGAGGCATTCCAAGCTCCTATACATTATTTTTTCTACACCTCCGGAAGGCGATACAAACCAGGTCATATCCCACGAGTCATGCAGGACGATAGACGACACAACTAACACGAACTAGTGATACTACCACTAACTCAGACCGATCCGTAGTAGTCCTCGTAGAAGTCACCTCCATAGCCTGGAAGCTCAACATGATCATTCGGAAACAGACGATCTCGCGGAGCTTGTGGACCATAGGGGCTAGGATGAGGTCTTGGACCAACAGACGGTGGCCTGCGGGGACCGCGAGGTGGGGTGATGCCTCCTACATCACGCCAACCCATCACGTCTGGCAGAGCAGGTCTCACAGGATAGAGATCGCGCATATCCGAATATCCAGCTTGCACCGCCGGTGCAAACCGAGTCAATGTGGCCCAATGGTCAGCACGGGTATTGAAGAGCTCTAACCTCAAGGCCCGATTTTCACGGTCCTTATCCTCGAGCATCTCAGCAGTAGTGCGAGTCTGTGAATCCTCCTGAGTGGAGTCAGCATAGATAGCCTGGAGATACCCTTGTGCTCCCGGAAGTGATCCTGGCATATACCGGAAATCAGAGTCCCGAAATAGGCCAGACCTGACTCGCATGATGGTCATCATAGAGTAGGCGGCGTCCTGCACAGCCATCTCAATAGTAACCCCGAGTCCATAGGAGCAGGGAAGGGGCTCGGTGGATCCAGGATAAGATGGAAATATCCTGACAGTGCAGAGATACTGGCTTTGATTAAAGTCTCGGAATTGCTCTTCGACCGTGTACTCAGGATACCAACAGTATCCGGCCTCAGTCATTACCCTGACCAACATGGCAGTATGGCCGGGTACATCTAGGCATCGAGTCAGGCGAACCACTTGATTGGGGTCGCGAGTGGCCATCTGAAAACACAATCATAATGCAAAGGCATTAGAATTTCTAGCAAAATTTCGGCAGCATAACAGCTGTAAATGCTCAAGAAGGATTTTGAGACATTTGACAAAGGATTTCATACACACTCAACATCATCATATCAAAGTTCTGAATCCATCCTAACAACATAACGTGGTAGTAGAACTGAACTAGGCTTGTATCCATCAACCCTATAAGGTACTACTGATTAGTAACACGTGATCCTAATAGAGAGAATAGATCCTAATTCCTTAACCCCCGGTGGAAGAATAGACTGACTCAGATCAGAATGTCACAAGATAAAGGAGTAAAAAGAGCCTTACGTTCCACCCACAAACAATTCCCCTACATATAACTAAAGAATTTCTAGACCCAACATCGACCAGTTTGGCTTGGAGAACCTACAGGCAGTCCGGCTCTGATGCCAACGCTGTCAGGACCCCGACTCGATGTCACATCGATCTAGCCGGTAACACCTCATATCACTTTGTGGCCTCACGCACGGTATCCCCACGGGTGTCGCCTTACCTTTGCCCGGGACCGTTTGCGCCTTTTGGCTCACGTATATGATAGTGTCGCTAACATCCATATGATAAGGAGCCCGGGCTGACATGACTAGTCGTAAACCCAAAGTGGCACAGACTTACATGGATAGGCATCCATGACCCAGCTTCGAACGTGTCGGTCATCAGCAAGTGGGTCCGGGCTGTAGCACTGGGCTAGCAGGACTCCGGTAAACCGGGCTGTAGCGGGCTAGCAGGACTCCGGTACTCAATGCGTGACATTTCCCCGAAGGGACAGACACCGGAACGAAGAAGGACACATGCCGGCCAGCCTAAGTGTTCCAGAGCAGTAGCAAGCTACCATGGCTCAGCGGTAACACTAGGAGACATTTCCCGGTGAGAGAGGCTACTAAAGATAAACAACTAGATAGTCAGATCCCACACATACCAAGCATTTCAATCATACACACAATATGCTCGATATGTGCAAATACAACCAGGCATCACAACATGACTCTATGACACAAGTACTTTATTTAAGGCTCAGGGAGCCATACATAACATACACAAAGGTACGGGTCACACGACCCAGCATTCAAGTCATACAGTCATACAAACCAGCAGCGGAAGTAATTTGTCTGAGTACAGACAACTAGAAAAATAAAAGAGGCTTGGAAAGCCTAGCTATACTACGTGGTCCTTCACAAGCTCAGGATCACCACCTGGGCCTTAGCCTACTCATTGATGTCAACGTCTACGTAGAACCCATCAGAAGGGGTTGCAGCGTCTTCTGTAAAAATGTAAATTATAGCAACATGAGTACAAAGGTACTCAGCAAGACTTACATCAGATCCTACATACATGCATATTATCAAAAATGGGTGGTGGAGTTGTTGCAGCAAGCCAGCTTTGACTCTTGGCTAGGCTAACCTACGAGACTCCAACTTGAAATGGTTTTGCGTACACGAGTCCACTACTCACCAACTCAATACACTACCGAGGATCCACCTCCGTCTTCCTACGGAAGAGCCATCCTCGGCACTCACACTTATCTTGAGGCTTTTAGTAGTTTCCATTTACTTGTCTATGAACTGTATAGGCAACCAAGTAGTCCTTTATCGCGGACGCGGCTATTCGAATAGATCATGATAACCCTGCAGGGGTGTACTTCTTCATACACGCTCTCACCACTTACCGTCGTTTACACGACATGTACTCGGCAACCTTCAAGCGGAAGCCCAACGTGGGTGTCGGCCACGACCTACCTAATCACCTAAGCCTCCAGTCCAGGTTTATCGCCTATCCAGGTTCCATCCGTAGGGAGTCCGGCCGAGGTTTCCCATACGGCCCCGAACGATGTGAACAGGGTTTCCGAGATACCTAACGGGTATTCGGTACACCCGGCCACGTACCTACCGCATCACAGCCCACCCCTACGGTCAATGCTGTCCACGGCCTCCAGTAGGCTACAAACACCAGAAACTACTTGCAACTCCTGGACGGAGAACTAGGGTGAATAAGAAGCCGAGAGGGTCCATTGGTTTCGGGCCCAATGCATGGTAGTAGCTGATTCTTAAATCACACATACAGATCTCAGTGCTTAAGGTCGGCTTCAATGAAACAACCCACCATGTACTCCTACATGGCCTCTCATCGATACCTTTACCAAATAGTGTTCACCACACCACTCTCATTACCGACATAATCATTTCACTCTAGCCCATCACCCAGATGAACCAGACCTGACACGACTCTAAGCATAGCAGGCATAGCAAGGTAGGAACAACACATACATATGGCTCAATCAACTCCTACACATGCTAGTGGGTTTCATCTAGTTACTGTGGCAATGACAGGTCATGCAGAGGAAGTGGGTTCAACTACCGTAGCACACAGCAGTTTGAAACGCGTTGTCTTAATGCAGTAAAAAAAAGCAGGAGCGAGAACATGGGATTGTATCGATATGATCAAATGGTTGGTTGCTTGCCTGATGGTTCGATGCACTGATACGGTTCTTCGTTAGGGTAATCACGGTACTCCTCGGAGGCAGAACCTGCCGCAAGAACACCGATACACAACCATCACCAAACAATGTGCAACAATATGATGCATGCATGAAACATAGCAATATGAGTGTGTTGGGCTAATGCAACTAAGACCAGAAGGGTTTGTACCAATTTGAATCAAAGATTCAAATTTCAAACTCAAATATGGTCCTTTAAAGTGTTTTTCCTTGTTCTGCATTAAACATCAAGTTAACTTGTTTAGTCATGCATGAAAATAGCACAGATGGATAGATTGGATTTTTCTGATCATTTTTCATATATAATTTGTCTGATTTGGAGTTATAGAATAAAAGTTATGAATTTTTAAAGTTTAAACTATATTCTGGAATTTCCTATATTAGATTAATTCCAGAAAATCAATTATTGCGTCGGCCTGACGTCAGTGTGACGTCAGCAGGTCAACGGGACATGTCCAGGTCAAACCTGACAGTGGGTCCCGCGTGTCAGGGTGATTAATTTAATTAAAGTTTAAATAAAACTAAACCTGTTTAATTAACAGGGCTGGGCCCCACCTGTCATTGACTCAGGGGAGTCAACCAGGGCCCACCCGTGGTCAAACCCGGGTCGGCTGCACCGGCGTTTAGCCGCCGGCGAGCCCGACGCGGCGGTGGAAGTGGTTTTGGCTGTTTCGGCCACCAAATGGGTCACGGAGACCACCGGAGTGGAGCTGAGGACGAGCCGCAGCTCTTGGTGGAGTCCGTTGGGGTCGGGGTGGCCGGAGTTGGCGCCGGCGACGACTTTGGCGGCCACCGGGGTTCGGCCGAAGACGAACTTGACGCTAGAGGGGTCGGTGAGGCTCGGGGAGTAGCTAACTAGGTGCTACGGAACACGGTGAGTATGATGGACACCGTGGAGTGGTCGGAGGGTCACCGGGAGCACGTCGGCGATGAGCTCCACGGCGGTGGGTGCGGTTGAGCTCCGGGAGGTCGCTACACGGCTCGAGAGCAAGAAAAGGAGGGGGGAAGATGGCTAAGCTCACAATGAGTGTGACGAAGCCCTTGGTGCGGCCGGAGATGGACCGGAACGACGACGGCGTTGAAGGGGATCTCCGGCGACGGCGGTTCGGGCGAGGTCGTTGCGGTGGACTCGGGCGTTGCGAGCGCTTGGGGCTCGGCTTGCTCGATGGAGTGGATAGCGGCGGAGCTCCTGGACACGATGAGAGGACGCACGGGCGGCGGGAAGCACGGCTACGACGAAGGCACGGCGATGGTGGCGTCGGTCATGGCGGGGGAGCGCGAGGGGGAAGAGCTGGAGAGAGGAGGGGGTGTCTGGGGGGTTCGGGGGAGCGAGGGTGGCTGATCCACGACGTCACCAGGCGCGGGGAGCGGCAAGGCGGCGAGCAGGTGCGTGGCGCGCGCTGTGGTCGCCGTCGGGCACCTGCCTGCCTGCCTGGCCGGCAAGCAGCTCGCTGGAGCGGCGCTGGGCTGGGCCGGCAGGTGGGCTGGGAGCAGGCGTCAGGTAAGTTTTTCCATTTTCTTTCTGTTTTCTGTTTTTTAATACTTTTGCAACTTTGTTGAATTAAATAAAATACTTAGGCAACTCCTGAAATCACCAAACTACTCCTGGTCCATAGTTGGATTATTTCCAACATGAAACATTTTAGTTTGGAGATACTTGAGCATTTAAATATTTTATATAATTTTAAATGCCCAAATTCAAATATTTATGATTTAATTCAAAAACCCTAAGATGGCCTAGGAAAATGTGCATCACTTTTGGCAGAGGTTCTGAACCAAGGCAAAAATGATGGGCATTTTAGAAGGGCATTTCAGGTTCATTGAAAAAGTTTTTAGTAAACCCTAATTGGTTTCAGAGGGGACTGGGGGTTCTGTCATCCCCATTTCAGGTTTCTGATGAAAGAGTAAACATGATGCAACACTCTAATGCATGGCTAACTAGGGTGTGACATAGAGCTTGGTGGGATGGATTCAAGACCATGCATGCTGAGCAAAACATCACTTGGAATGACTTCAAGGCAGAATTCCGCAAGGCCCACATTCCTTCCGGAATCATGGCCATCAAGAAGCGTGAGTTCCGAGCCCTGAAGCAAGGAAGTAGCACTGTCAAGGAGTACATGCAGAAGTTCAGTGTTCTCTCAAGGTATGCTCCTGAGGATGTCAGCACTGATGCTGCCAAAAAGGAGCGCTTCATGGAAGGCCACCAGACTCTGCAGTACTCGCTTGTTGTGTGTGACTGCCCGACCTTTCCTGATCTGGTGAACAAGGCACTCATGCTTGAGGACAAGGGACGTGCTTTGGGTGATACCCGTAAGCGCAAGATGATCAGCAAGGGTAGCTCTAGCAACCATAATCCTCGCCCGTGGCAGCCAGCCCTGGTCAAGACAACCTATCAACAGCCAAGAGCTCCTGCACCCCGCACCAACTATCCACCTCAGCAGTATGCCAACCCCAGGCCAGCTTACAATAACCCCAATAACAACTTAGGAATGAATTGGCTCATCAAGCACCAAGGCCTGATAGATTGCACCAACCGGACTGTCACTGTGACCAATGAGCAAGGAGTCGAAGTTAAATTTGCCTGATAGATTGCACCAACCGGACTGAAGTTGGATTGGAGCAAGTGCCGGTAGTATGCGAATACCCCGATGTTTTTCCTGATGAGCTACCGGGAATGCCTCCTGATCGAGACATTGAGTTCATCATCGAGCTCATGCCCGGAGCAGGACCCATCTATAAGAAGCCCTATAGAATGGGATCGGAAGAGTTAGCAGAATTGAAGAAGCAACTGGAAGAGCAGTTGAGGAAGGGATTTATCCGCCCTAGCGCCTCCCATTGGGGATCGCCTGTTCTGTTTGTGGCAAAGAAGGACGGTACCATCCGCTTGTGCATTGACTACCGCTCCCTCAATGAAGTTACAATCAAGAACAAGCACCCACTTCCCAAGATTGAAGATATGTTTGATCAACTCAATGGGGCCAAGGTGTCCTCCAAGCTCGACCTCAGATCTGGGTACTACCAGCTGAAAATCAGACCCCAAGATATTCCGAAGACGGCATTTGTAACCAGATATGGCATGTATGAGTGCACGGTCATGTCCTTTGGATTGACCAATGCCCCAGCTTACTTCATGTATCTCATGAATAAGGTCTTCATGGAGTATTTGGACAAGTTTGTCGTTGTCTTCATTGATGACATTCTTGTCTTCTC
This sequence comes from Triticum dicoccoides, assembly GCF_002162155.2. Lineage (NCBI taxonomy): Eukaryota > Viridiplantae > Streptophyta > Magnoliopsida > Poales > Poaceae > Triticum > Triticum dicoccoides. The sequence continues at coordinate 233,008,803 of NC_041393.1, forward strand.
GAAGACGGAAGAAGAGCACGAGCAACATTTGAGGATGGTCCTAGACAAGCTTCGAGAGCACCAACTGTATGCCAAGTTTAGCAAGTGCGAATTTTGGTTGTGTGAAGTTGGATTCTTGGGTCATGTTTTGACCGAAGAAGGATTGTCGGTCGATCCCGCTAAGATTGAAGCCATGACTGAATGGAAATCCCCAAGCAATGTGAAGGAAGTCAGAAGCTTCCTCGGACTCGCAGGATATTACCGCAAGTTTGTTGTAGGATTCTCAAGCATTTCCCGACCCATGACTCATCTCTTGAAGAAGGACAAGAAGTTTGAATGGACGCCGAAATGCGAAGAGAGCTTCCAGGAGCTGAAGAAGAGACTGAGCACCGCCCCAGTTCTGGCCACACCAGATATACACAAGGAGTTTGTGATATATTGTGATGCGTCAAGAACCGGACTGGGAGGTGTTCTGACGCAAGAAGGCAGAGTCGTAGCTTACCTTTCAAGGCAACTACGGCCTCATGAAGAGAACTATGTTACTCATGACCTTGAGTTAGCAGCAGTGGTTCATGCCCTGAAGACATGGCGACATTACCTCCTAGAGAAGCGGTGTGAGATATACACGGATCACAAAAGTCTAAAGTATATTTTCACTCAGAAGGAATTGAACATGAGGCAGAGAAGGTGGTTAGAGTTGATCAAGGATTATGACCTCAGTGTTCAATACCACCCTGGGAAGGCTAATGTGGTAGCAGATGCATTAAGCAGAAAGGCTTGTTCCTTGAACGCTATGCTTAAGGACAAGCTACCCGCCTTGTATGAAGAACTTGACAGCTTCTGGTTGGAACTGGTTGCACCAGGATTCTTGGCCAACCTCGAAGTTAGGCCTACCTTGATGGATGATATTAAGGAAGCTCAGAAGGGACACGAAAGTATTGAAGGCATCAAGAGGAAGATCAAGGCAGGCAAGGCCCCAGGATTCTCAGAGGATGAGAAAGGAATTGTGTGGTTTGGGAATCGCATTTGCGTGCCCAACAAGGTTGAGCTCAAGAATCTAATCTTGCAAGAAGCTCATGACACCTCGTATTCCAACCATCCTGGAGGAACCAAGATGTATCAAGACCTGAAGGAAAGATTCTGGTGGCATGGCATGAAGAGAGAGATAGCCACTTTCGTGGCTAAGTGTGACATATGCCAAAGGGTCAAATCTGAACATCAGCGACCTGCTGGATTGCTCCAACCACTCAAGGTTCCCAAGTGGAAATGGGATAAAGTCGGTATGGATTTCATCACTAGACTACCTAGGTCAAACAAGGGACATGACTCCATCTGGGTCATAATCGACCATTTGACCAAAGTAGCCCATTTCATTCCTGTCAAAACGACTTACAAGGGAAACCAGCTAGCCAACCTCTGCATCAACAGAATCGTAAGCCTTCATGGTGTTCCCAAGGAGATTGTGTCAGATCGAGGAACCCAGTTTACCTCAAGGTTCTGGAAGAAGTTCCAAGAAGCCATGGGGACCAAGTTGTCCTTCAGCACTGCTTTCCACCCACAGACCGGAGGTCAGACAGAACGAGTGAATCAGATACTCGAAGACATGCTCCGAGCCTGTGTCTTAGCATATGGAGCTAGGTGGGAAGATTGCCTCCCTTTCGCCGAGTTCTCTTACAACAACAGTTATCAGTCAAGCCTTCAGATGGCACCATTTGAGGTGTTATACGGACGGAAGTGCCGCACACCCCTCAATTGGTTAGAGACCGGAGAAGGACTTGTCTTTGGGCCTGATATCCTCCGTGAAGCAGAAGAGCAAGTCCAGCTTGTCAGAGAGCGTTTGAAGACTGCCAAGTCAAGGCAGAAGAGCTATGCTGACTCACGTCGTGGAGACGTAAACTTCCGAGTTGGAGACCATGTCTATCTCCGGGTCACACCTCTCAAGGGAACCCAGCGCTTCCATGTCAAAGGAAAGCTCGCCCCAAGATACATCGGCCCCTTCAAGATCACTGACCGACGAGGAAAAGTGGCTTACCAGTTGGAACTGCCACCTGAACTATCCGATGTGCAAAACGTATTCCACGTGTCACAACTCCGGAAGTGTCTCCAAGTTCCAGACAAGCCTGATCTTTACAAGGACGTCAATCACCAAGCCATTGACCTTCAGCCTGATTTGACTTACCGTGAGAGGCCCATCTGCATTTTGGATGAGGCTGAGCGACACACTCGAAGCCGCACCATCAAGTACTTCAAGGTCCAGTGGAGCAACCACACTGAAGCAGAAGCAACTTGGGAACGTGACACTACTAGGAAAAGGGCTATAGATGGAAATGACACTAATGGCGCACCAGACAAGTGGTGCGCCATTAGTATATACTAATGGCGCACCACCCTCTGATGCGCCATTAGTGTTGAAACTACTAATGGCGCACCCTGACCACGGTGCGCCATTAGTACCAAATTTTTTTTGAACTAGTGCGCCTGTCCAAACATACTAATGGCGCATCCCCTGGTGGTGCGCCATTACTAGTTGTAACTAGTAATGGCGCACCATTCAGGAGGTGCGCCACTAATGTTATTTTTTTTATTATTGCTTTTATTCCTTTTTTTGCAAAAGTTCTAATGGCGCACCGCTAGGGGGTGTGCCATTAGTAACCTGGATTACTAATGGCGCATTTGTTGCTGGTGCGCCATTAGTAAGTGGGCAGCAACAAGATATTTTGGACAGCCTCTCCTCCCACACTCACTTTCTCCCCACTTCATTCTCTCCACCGCCTCCTCCTTGTCTCGGGTGCCTCCTCTTTTTCACCTCATTTCCACCATAGATTCATTCAAATTAAGTGGTTAAGTTACCTTGTTTTGCTAGGTAAGTAAGGGGGGAAGCTATATTTATGTTGTTCTTCCTACAAACAATGTGCACATGCACTTTTTATGGCCTAGCTAGATCTATGTATGTTCGTGGTGTTGCATATGTTTGTGGTGTTGCATATGTGTTTGTGTTTGGAGGTGTACCGGTATTTGAAATGCGATAGTTGCCAATATTTTGCCGGAATGTTGATTCATTTCCGTTTCGGCGAGAATTTTGGCATTAAGCATTCTTTTTGGTCCTATTTTTAGGGAAAGTCATGCCAAATTTTTTCTTGGTTCTAAAATATCGTTTTGCTCTACCCCGCAGGCGACCATGGTCCGCACGATGACCGAAGGCATCGTGAATAGGTTTTTGAGGTCCGCGAAGGCCGAGATGCTTCAAAAGAACGAGACGGAGATAAGATGTCCGTGTCGAAGATGCAAGCTGAATAGCCTTATTGCGGACCCGGATTGCGGGCAGGTGCGGGACCACCTGCTCTTGCGTGGTTTCATGGATGGCTATCGGTGGCAAGGTGATGATGATGACTACGAAGTCGTTCATGGGGGCCGGGCAAGAAATGAGGAAGGGCAGCAAGACAACCACCGCGGCTCGGGGGGGGCGAGAAGACGAAGAATCCCCAGGAGATGATCACGACGGTGATGCTGTACACAGTCATCATGTAGAAGATGCAGGACATGATGATGATGCCGGCGGAGCAGACGACGTTGGACCATCGATGGGCTGGGTGCAGGACCCTCATATTCAAGAGCTGCTTCTCAAGCAGACGGATAACGCAAGAGCTGCCGCCCGAGAGAAAGCCAAGATGGATCAACTTGAGTTAGACGCGGTTACTCCGTTGTACGAAGGATGCAGGCCCGAGGATACCCGCCTGAAAGTAACGCTCATGGCTCTGGAGATGAAGGTAAAACACAAAATGACCGACGCATGCTTCTACGAGAACATGTCATTCTGGCATGAACGTCTTCCCAAGGGGAACAAGTGCCCGACCAGTTTGGAGGAGGCAAAGAAAATCGTGTGTCCTCTGGATTTACCGCACGTGAAATACCATGTGTGCATGAACAATTGCATCATTTATCGGGACGAGCACGCGGAGTCTACAATATGTCCGGTGTGCGGTGTCACTCGATACAAGAAGAGGAAGAAAGCTCCTCGAAAAGTGGTGTGGTACTTTCCGATCACTCCTCGTCTGCAGCGGTATTTCGCGGATCCTAAGGTAGCAAAGCTCCTGCGTTGGCACGCGGATAGGGAGGAGAAGAAGCGAGAAGATGACGCAAATGATCCGGAGATAGATAAAAAAGACAAGATGTTGAGTCACCCTAAGGATGCGAGCCAGTGGCAAGCATTGAACTTCGAATACCCAGAATTTGGGAATGATCCAAGGAACATCGTGCTGGGCGCGAGCACCGATGGAGTCAATCCATTTGGCAGCCAGAGAAGCACACATAGCACCTGGCATGTGTTTGTGTGGATGTACAACCTTCCCCCCTGGTTGTGCATGAAGAGGAAGTACATTCACATGAGTATGCTAATTGAAGGGCCGAAACAACCAGGGAACGACATCAATCTGTATCTGGGGCTGCTGAAAGAGGAGCTTGACACGCTGTGGAAAACGCCAGCCAATACGTGGGACGCCGCAGAGAAAGAATATTTCCCTATGAGAGTCGCACTGCTCACGACGGTGCACGACTATCTCGGTTACGGATATCTTGCGGGGCAGGTAGTCCACGGATTTTCTGGATGCGTAAGGTGCATGGATGACACAACGTATCGCTAGCTAGATAGAGATCCCGGGTCTTCGAAAACCGTGTTCATGGGACATCGAAGGTGGCTTCGCGACGATGACCCGTGGAGGAAACGCAAGGATCTGTTCGATGGTGAAACCGAACCCCGAAAACGCCCGTGTACGAGGAGCGGCGAGGAAATAGACAAGCTGTTGAAAAATTGGAAAGACTGCCCACTGCCGGGAAAGAAGCAAAAGGCGCCAGAGCCGGGAAAGAAGCGAAAGGCGCCAGACCGCTGCTGAAGGTATGGAAAACAAGGTCTGTTTTCTGGGACTTGCCGTACTGGAAGATCCACCGTGTGCCTCACAGCCTTGATGTCATGCATATCACGAAGAACGTGTGCGAGAGTCTGCTTGGTACCCTGCTCAACATGCCAGAGAGGACCAAAGATGGGCCGAAAGCAAGGGCAGACTTGAAATCAATGGGCATCAGGCAGGAGCTTCACGCTATATATGATGATGATGATGATGATGATGATGATGATGATGATGATGATGATGATGATGATGATGATGATGATGATGATGATGATGATGAGGCGAAGCAGGACACAGAAAGTCGTCGCAAAGGCAAAAAGGCCAAGAAGACCGGAAATGACTACCCTCCCGCGTGCTTCACTCTAAGTCAGGAGGAGATCGAGCAGTTTTTCACCTGCCTCCTAGGAGTAAAACTTCCTTACGGTTACGCGGGGAAGATAAGCAGATACCTAGACCCAGCGAAGCAGAAGTTCAGCGGGATGAAGTCTCACGACTGTCACGTGCTGATGACGCAGATACTTCCAGTTGCAATCCGTGGGATCATGGACGCGCACGTCCGTGAAACGCTATTTGGCCTATGCAACTTCTTCGACGTCATCTCTCGGAAGTTGATTGGCATGAGGCAACTCAGAAGGCTACAGGAAGAGATCGTGGTGATACTATGCGAGCTTGAGATGTACTTCCCGCCCGCATTCTTCGACGTTATGGTGCATCTGCTGGTCCATATAGTGGAGGATATCATCCAACTCGAGCCGACGTTCCTGCACAGCATGATGCCGTTCGAAAGGATGAATGGTGTCATCAAAGGATACGTTCGCAACATGTCACGTCCAGAAGGAAGCATAGCCAGGGGCTTTCTGACCGAAGAGTGCATCTCCTACTGCATGAATTATCTAGGCATCGAGAACCCCGTTGGTCTGCCCGTCAACAGGCACCTCGGCAGGCTCGCTGGATGGGGTCACCGTGAGGGTCGCCGCGAAATGCATGTCGACTTCGAGGGTCGACTCGCCGACTTTGAAAGAGCAAACCTAGTCGCGCTACAACACATAGACGTGGTCGATCCTTGGGTGGTAGAGCACAAAACCTTTATTAAAAAGACGTACAATGACCGAGGCCAACAGAGGACGGACGGAGATACACTCAAAGAGCACAACTCATGTTTCACGCGTTGGTTCAAGCATAAGCTTCTGTCGTACCCTTTACATGAGGATTCTTCCGCGGAAGAACAACTCATATTCGCCTTGTCACAGGGCGCCGAGCACAACCTGATGACCTATGAGGCGTACGATATCAACGGCTACACATTCTACACCGAGGCCAAGGACATGAAGAGCGATGGTTATCAGAACTCCGGGGTAACGATGGAATCCTACACCGGTAACGACAAGGACAGATACTACGGAAGGATCGAGGAGATCTGGGAGCTGAGCTACGCTGGAGAGAAGGTCCCGATGTTCCGTGTCAGATGGGCCAAGAACGTCATAAAAGAAGACCGGTATTTCACCACCATGGTTATACCCAAAGCCAAATCCAAGACCACGGGCGCAAACGTCACCGCGAAAAATGAGCCATGGGTACTAGCTTCCCAAGTGGACCAATGCTTCTTCATTACCGACCCGCCAAAGCCCAGTCGTGTTGTCGTGAGGAGAGGCAAAAGGAAGATCATCAGAATGGATGGAGTAGCCAATGAGCAAGACTTCGACAAGTACGGCGACCCGAGGATCGAACATGACGACGATGATGAAGTAGCAGCATACACCACAAGAAGAAGCAGGACCACCCTACCTAAAGGACGTCCGTTCCACAGAAGAACTCCATTTGCGAAAAAGAAGGGCAAGAAGATTGTGAACAGATAGCTAGCTAAGATCGATTGTATTTAAATCGTAGCCTTCATTTCTCGATTGTATTTCATGGGTACTTTTTGAACTATCATGAATATTTTTAAATTTCATGGACACTCGATCTCGATCCCCCTCCATCTCGATCGCTATCCCACCTCGCCAGATCCGGCCCCCCTCGCCGCCGAGCACCCCCCCAGTCCACCGGCTCCAGATTATTTCACTGAGGCTCCAGATTAGCTAGATAGCACACAATTGATTAGTTGCTTCATTTGGTTGTTACTTTCAATATCCCCTTTAATACTACATTCGAGGAATTTCTCTTGCACCCCTGTAGTATAAGAGTGCATTCTCTAACAGCTCATTGAGGTTTGGTTGTTGTTCAGCCCTTACTGGTAGGAGATCCTGACTCTACTGTTTCATAGAGCATTTTTCCTAGTTAATTGATTGGCAGATAATATTCATAGAGCATTTGGCGTTATGGTCGGCCTGGGCCCTGTGGCTGTCTGGCATGTCCAAGACAGCAACACATGCCTATTTAGGAAGACATAGCATTGTCTGAAAAAGAAAATTAAGGCATAGGATTGCCCTAAAAAAGGAAAATTAAGAGGTACTTGGATATGAGATATGACTAGTATCAGGATAGGATATAATCAGTACATGTGGCAGCAGGATAGATGTATGTCTTAGTTCTTATTTATCTTTGGTCCGTGTTGCGTTTGAGTTGAGATCTGACTTGTGGATTTAGTTAGAATCTAATAATTCTTGCCCGGGGCCACAGCCGTGTACCTGTGTATTCAGGAAACCCTAGAAATGTTATAGGTCTCCTGTTGGTAGGTAAAAATTATGCCATGGAGAATTACTCGATGATCTTTCTTTATGTACTTTACTAACTTAGAACCATTTAAATATTATTTAGGTCAAAAGTCTTCTGACAGTTCGTGCTGAAATAGAGACGCCAGTTAGTGCTGTTTCCATTAGGAGGATTCCAAGGTATATACCCCAATTCTATTTAAATATAAATTGGAAAAATATCTTTCAAAATTTGGTACAATTGCTTGAATTTTTGGAGTACACGAATTATGGGCTAGTGATGATCATATGCACTAGTTACTAGTAGATGCTTCTCGACCCAATTTGTGCAGCAGAGCACTAGCACCAAGCTCTGGGTTTTGTTCGGTACACTCTGAGATGTAGATGCCTGAAAGATAAACATGTTGTTTGTCTACAAAAAAAACTTAATTACTATTATGGGCTAGTGATGATCATATGCACTAGTTACTAGTAGATGCTTTTTTATCCTCAGATTGGCGTCTAGTGTTCATAGAAATATATGATTATCTTTGTTGTATAAACTGACTGGCTGCCAAGTTACAACTTACTGGTGAAAGTTCATTTTTTTTATCAGTGGCATATGAGTGGCAGAAAAGTGGCTAGCCTCGTCTGCATATATGAGCATATAGATCAACAAAAAATAAACCCATTCGGCAAGAACATTTATGCACCTATTTACTAGAAGAATGAATAAATGAATGTCAGGGCTAGAGATCATTACTGTTTGTTATCCAGGAAATACAAAAGTTTGGATTGTTGAATGCATTCTGAATTCTAGCTATACAAAAGTTTTTTCCTTCTGAAATGTGTTTTCCTTCTTCTTCCTGTTTTGAGTAGTTTGCGTAAGTTTTCTGAAATGATGATGTATTTTTCTTAATTCAGCGAACCGTGAGATGGACTTAGAAGAAGAAACTGTCTCCTGATTGCAGTTGATTAATTAGTATATATGTTGTAGACTTGTAGCATACCTACCTCTATATGGTTTTATATTTCAACTTGATTTCTGAATATTCCAAACCACACGCAAAGTCCTTTCTTACAAGAAGAAGTTTCTCTTCATAACAGTGAACAAAACTACTGTCAATCAGCTCAGTTATAGTGCTGTTGGATTTTTTTTAATTGGCTTCTTGCAGTTTTGAAAATTCAGTTTATTCGGTTACTGAAAATTCAGTTAATTCAGTTAGGCACACAAATTTCAGAACTTTTGTGTGCCCTAGTACTTGGTGTTTGTAGAAAACCAGGAGTGTCAATGGGACTAGAATTCACTTGTTCTTATATGGGTTTGTAAAACTTGTTCATGTACTGAACTACTAATGCCTTGTGATGCTCTGAATTACTTGTGATGCCTCTGAATTACTTGTGATCACATTGAGAAAGACTTGTAAAGATGATGATCATCTTTAACAGAAAACAATTTGTGATGATTTTGCTAGTTTGCTGGGTTTTGTCTCCGACCATCGTGTCGTGATGATTTTGCAGGTACCCCGAGAGGCCCTTGAGTTTGCCGGAATGTCGATTAACTTCCGTTCCGGCAAATTCGGGTACTCCATATGTCCTATTTTCAGCAAAGGTCATGCTGAAATTTTCTGTGAATTTTAGCATGACTTTGCTAAAAATAGGACATATGGGGTACTTGTGACTAATGCATGGGCCGGGGTATCTTAGTAGTTAATTAAGTAGGATCAAGTGCCCCGGCGTACTTGTGACTAATGCATGGCTTTTAGGGTGCCTCGGTGTCGATAAAAACCGAAATGATGAAAAGTTAGGCTTTTAGGGTGCCTTGGCGTCGAAAAACCCTCAATGATAAAAGCTTAGATTTTAGGATGCCTCGGTGTCGACAAACCCTAAATGATGAGACCATGATCTTGTTCCTTGACAATAACCAACTTTTTGACCAAACTTTGTTTCTATTTAGAGAGAAACATGGCCCACAACGATGAGGCCGGGGGTTCGGGCGGCAAGGCATTCTGGGAGCTGTCCCAGGAGATGGAGGAACAACCTCACTTGTATGAGGCCGCCGCCTTCCCCACCGATCCTGAGACCACGGATGGTGCCGCCGAGGATGACCACACTGATGGTGCCGCCAAGGATGCCACCACTGATGATGGCGGCGCACGCACAGATAGCAGCCAGCCGAAGAGGCAACGGAAGGACCGGCGCCCGATCGTGCTCCGCACCCTCAAGGAGGAAGTTACTGAAGTGGACTCCAACGGGAATCCAACGGCGCCCGAACGAATAGTCAAGGGGTACTCGCTTCAGCTCGGGTGCATTGTCCGGAGCACCGTCTCGATCAACACCGAGAACCTGAGGCATCCTGACCGGGGGAATTTGCGCCACCTCCTCTTCACGAAGCTGCACGAACGATACAAGTTCCCCGCTGAATTCGAAAACACAGGCCTCAAAGGGAATAAAGTGAACAATGTTGCCCTCACGAAGATGAGCAAGGCCCTGTCTACTTGGAAAAGCAATGTGAAGAGAATGATCGAGAAAGGTGAGAGTTATGAGAAGATCAAGGAGAAAAATCCTTCGATCACCGAAGATGACTACAACGACTTCAAGATCAATTGCTCGAGCACCGCAAGCTCCCAATCAAGTGAGTGGGGGAAACAAATGCGGGAGCTGAACATAGGGGAACACACACTCGGTCCCGGCGGTTATAGAGTGGCGGAGCCTATATGGGACAAGGAGGAGGCGGACCGTGCCGAGCAAGGCCTACCGCCCCTCTTCGATAAATACGGTGACAAGCAGACCAGGAACTTTGTCAGGGCCCGGTACAAGAAGGACCCGAAAACAAAGGAGCTTACCACGGATCCGAAGACCAGGCGGCTTGAGCTTGTTCTGGTAAGGAATACACCCCCGCGTAATTAGCTCCATATGGTTGCATTCTAATTAATGAAGCCGAATTTCTAAATGGTTCACATTCCTTCCGCAGGCGACTGAAAGCAGTAGCGCGGGGTCGACTAAGAGCAACCCTTGGGACACCACTCTAAATAGGGGGTTGAATATAATGAAGAACAAGGATAAGCTCAGTAAGCCGATGTCAGCTGGTCGTGTGGCCGGCAAAGGCTTGTCGACAAAATGGGGGTCATACTATACCGCTGGTGTGCGGAAGGAGAAAAAGACCAGCTTGGAAAGCCAGACGCGAGAGGTTCAAGAACTCAAGGCACAGGTGGCGCGGATTCCGGAGATTGTCCAAGAGCAAGTGGAACAACGACTCGGAGCGACGATCACCGCCCTTGTGCCTACCTTGATCTCGGGGTTGAGTGCGTGGATTGCGGGCGGCCAACAGGGGCCGCCCCCGATTCCTAGCTTCACGGCCAGCAACTCGCATAATGCGATGGCGGGGCCATTGGTGCCTCCGGCGGAGGCGGCATTGGTGTCTCCGACGCCGGCACGGGAGCTTAATGCACCCGGGTGTACGCCGGCCGGCACCTCTTCAGCAAGCGGCCGCTCCGTCAACTGCACGCCCGCCGTTGGCGGTGCCTCGACATTAGCCGAGCTCGACGCCATCATCACGGTAACTAATTAAGCCTCTCTCGGCCGAGGACTTCATCTCCTTGCCTTTGACTGGGCATCCCGGACGCCCTACATGTTTTCGCAGGGCGCCGCCGACGTTCCGTGCACTCTCCTCCACTTCGTGAACAACGAGTTGGTCGATGTCGCCAAGGGCAAAATCGTTCAACCGGGCAACCCCTTGTTCCACGGTACCCAGATGCCACCCAACTTGTTTAGGGTTCAACTGGTTCGGGTGCTGCCAGGCTGCGACGACTTGTTACCTCCGATTCGACCCGTCGGGGCCGACGATGATGACGTGATGACCCTCAGCGCCTGCCTGAGCTGGCCCCTGCTTTGGCCGAAGAGCCAGATTCGTTTGGGGGCGGGGGACACCACCCCAAAGACAACACCGCCAGTCGTGCCGGCGCCAAGTCGGCCCCATGGCAAGACCGCCGTAACGGTGCCGGACATCCCTATGCCACTGGATCCAAACATGCATATGGCACAGGATCAGAACGACGACGACGACGACGATGATACATTTGGCAACGTCGATCAGTACTTTGCCGAGCATGGGTACGATGGCGACTTCATGGGGCCTCCTTCTCAAGAACCAAACCCAACAAAAGACGTGTGCGATCTAGCTCGTACCGCGGAGAAGCCAAGTTGCAACAGGCGCTGTCTAGCGTTCAGCTCTCAGGAGACGCCTCCAGCTGCCGACTTCACCGAGCCTCAGATAGGCGAGGTGCGAAATATTATCAGCCCCAACACACTCAATAAGGCGGTCTGTGAGCAGAACTCGGTCCCATTACAGGAGAAGAAGAAGGCACGCAAAAGAAAGACTAAGAAGGGTGCGAGCCAGCCGGCACCGAGTACGATCCGTGCTCAGGACGGGCCACCTTCACCGCAGGATATCTCGAGGAGGGTGCATGTGGCGGGTAGGGCGATGCTACCGACAAATATGCTCAATGCTGCAACCGGTGCTATGCGGAGTCTGCATGACAGTGTTCTTGCTTTGGAGAAGCGGCGTCTCAGGGAGAAGGATGTGGCATACCCGGTTTTTGCGGCCAAGGTGCCAGAGGGCAAGGGCTTTGTGGATAACTCCATCGGGCGTACGATCGTCCTGCGTTTTGATGACATCCACGCTATGTTGAACCTTCATCCGCTGCACTACACCTTCGTTCGGCTATTTTCGCTGAGTATGGAGATGCGGATCATTCGCGACAAGACCCCGGACATCGTGATAGTCGACCCCTTCTACATGCGTGCCAAGATCTTGGGCAGCGGTGGGGACCGGCAAGTCGCGAGTTCTTACCTCGAAGGCGTCATTCTGGCAAACCAAGATAAGGATAACTTCCTCGTGCCTTACTTTCCCGAGTAAGTCCTCCCCTCAACCGGCCCGTAACATATGAATTCTTACTTTTCGATCGTTTTTCTTTTAACATTCCGTGTTTTCTGCAGTGACACACGTTGCACGCTCATCCTCCTAAGCCCCAAATATTCCATGGCCACGTATTTCGACCCGGACCGTCAGTCGAACGTAGACTACACAAATGTCAAGAAGGTTCTTGATGATGTTCTCCCCGGCTACGCCCAATCTGGAGGCACCTTCACCAGGCCTATTCGTAAGTACGGCAAGCACGTGTTCTCCCACAATACGACGTTCTGCTGCGTCAAGCAGCCGCCTGGCGGTCAGAAGGGTGCCTACTACGCCATCCATCACATGTGGGCGATCGTACGGGACCATCATCAACTTCTGCTACCGAGTAAACTCAAAGATTGGGCCGCGAGCGTGTCGGCAATCCAGGACGCGGACCTCCGACAAGAATTCTTTCGCATCCAGTCGGAGTTTGCGGAAATCATCCATCAAGATGTCCTTCGTACCTCGGGGCAGTTCTACCTCAGAAATCAACCGTCCAACAGTGACATCGACACAATGCTACAAATGCAGGATGACAACGCCCGTTCTTTCATGACTCCCACGATAGACGGCGGCTTCATCCATGCTCCGGTCCCTTGAGTCGAGTTGTCTAGTTCTGAAACATCGATTGGCTCATGTTGTAATTAAACTTTAATGAACTTGTAGTATGTCTCTTTGGTTTCGAGAGTCGTTCAACTTAGATGTAATCGATGCTATTAATGTCTTCCTTTTCTCTTCCAATCGTTCTGTTGCATAATTATATATTGCTTATGTATTGTCTGTGAATTGGTACTAACGTTTCATTTGTCTAGTGCATAGCGATGCCGACGTATGTCGTGTACAAGGGTAAGGTTCCCGGAGTCTATGATGACTGGGAGGAGTGTCGGAGACAGGTTCACCGATTCAGCGGTAACAGTTACAAAGGGTACACCACTAGGACCGAGGCCGAATCTAGATACGCCCGCTATCTAGCGGGAGAGGGGAGGGAGCGTTGGAGGAACCGGATGAAGACGAGTTTCATCGTGATGATGCTCATCGTGATGACCGCAGCTCTCTTCTATGTGATGGTAGTTTAGATGATCGATATCGACTTGTAATGTGAAGACAAACTCGCTACTCGCGGTCTCGAGACTTGTAATATAATGTTCTATCTTTGTTCGGTCTTTAATATTCGGAGACTAATATGATGAATTGTATTCGGAGACTAATATGATGAATTGTATTCAAAGACTAATCTTCTATTGTATTCGATGAATCTGTTGTTGATGTGTGCTGTCTATATTTTGTCAAACTATACATTTTGTAATCTGTGCAAAAAACAGAAAATAAAAAGATAAAAAAAACCTAATATTCATACTAATGGCGCATCACAGGACAGTGCGCCATTAGTATGACAGTGCATACTAATGGCGCATCACTGGGTAGTGCGCCATTAGTATGCTGCGGTTACTAATGGCGCATCCAGTGGTGGTGCGCCATTAGTATGCCAAAGCACCTGGGTATACATGGCCCCTGGGAGGCATACTAATGGCGCACGCTGGCCTATACTAATGGCGCACCCGCGGTGCGCCATTAGTATACCAGATACTAATGGCGCACCAGGTGGTGCGCCATTAGTAAAAATTACTAATGGCGTGCTGTTAATGGCGCACCACAGATGCGCCATTAATGGCCATATTAGGTGCGCCATTAGTAGGGGTTTTTCTAGTAGTGTGAAGACTACCTTAGATCCGAGTTTCCGTATCTCTTTAAAGCCTAGTTTAGGAATCTCGGGGACGAGATTCTTGTAAGGGGGGTAGGTCTGTCACACACTGCATTTTGTAACATTTCATTGCATTATTAAAGGATGAAAATTTTGACCAACAAAAACTTTTGCATTATTTGGCTTTTTATTTTGGAGTTGGTTTTCTCTCTGTGATTTTCAAGTGCTCTTCAAAGTCAACTACTCCACCTTATATACTTCATCTCCTTGCCCCAAACTTCTGCCCAATGATCACGCCATGTGTGTAGAGCAATATAGTATTTTCTTACAAAAATAATTTGGCCAAATAGTATTTTCAAAAAATAGTTTTCCAAAAACCCCTAAATTGAGGTTTGTACTGCAAGTACTTGATTTGGGGTATGAAAAATATTTCAAAAGGTATATTTGAATCCTATTAGATGTAGGACTCCCATAAACCACAAAAATATAATTTTCAAAGCGAGTTTCCAATTTTTTTAAAAGCTTTTTCTTAAGGCCAGAAATGGTCTTTAATAGGGAAAAATTATTTTATTGTTTCAAAAATATTTGACAAAAATCAGGAAAACTCAGTGGACATATATTTTCCATATATAAGAGTTTCAACACATGGTCATGTTCAAAATATTGGGCAAAACCTCCCAAAACCATTTCTGCCCATTTCAAGGACTTGAAATATTTCTACAGGAAATATTTTCAAAAAAATCCAAGGAAAATCCAGCAAGTCACAAGTGTATATTGTGATCACCTTGAAAAGCCTCATGTCAATTAAAGGCATTTTGGTTCACCAAAATGCCCCAAAACCTTGTCTGACCAGAATCATATTTGATCAACTTTGTACTACCAACTTTCTCTCCTTGACCCCAACTTTGGTGAGCATGTTCACATGACCAAATGAGGCCACTACAGCAAGTGGTGCATCAAGGAGAAGTGATTTGCTCAACTAGATCTACACAAGTCTATTTCTGCTCATTTCTAGGGTTTACAAAACTTGCATTGGCAACTTTGCCCAAATAAGCTCCAAATTAGTGGAGGGCCCTGATTATATGTGTCACTTCACCATGTGGAGTCTCATGGCAATTGGAAATCATTTGCTTGCCAAAACCTTTATCAAACACCTTCTGCCACTTTACCAAAATCCCATTTTTGGCCTCTCCCACTAATCTCCATGAGCCCTGCTTTTTACCACAACACCTCCTAGTTCCCCTCTATCACCTGGATGCTTTCCTGCCCGGGGAAGCAATGATGAAGGGAGGGGGAACCCCATTTTTCTTCTTTGGTCAGCAGATTCCCCCCTCTCTCTCAGCCTCCTTCTCTCCCCTCAGCTTTCCAGAGCATCCAAGGCCCTCTCCACCTTTTGCCCATGCCCCCTCCAGCTGCCAGACACAAGTGGACGCACGCGGACGCGGGAAAACCGCGGATGCCGGCCAAAGTCGCGCTCTGGAGCGCCTGGCAGGGCATCCGACCGTTGACGCCGCGCCCCCCGACCACCTCAGGCCTCCCCAGCACGCCAACCAACGCCCCTCGACATCCGCGTCACGACACGATGCTGTCCCCTTCCTCTCTCCTCCTCCCCGCGCCTCCGCGCTAGCAAACACCGGCCGCCCAAGCGCGCTAATGGCGCGGCTCACACGCGCGTGCCTCTGACCTCTCCCCACTCCCTCTCTCTATCTCTCCCGACGTAGTCGACGTCCAGGAACACCCCAGACACCACGCCCTCTTCTCCCGAGGCCCGTAGCGACGAGCACGAGCTTGCCGGCGCACGAGCCCACGGTGGACCGCCGCTCGCCTATATAAGGCATCCCCGAGCCCTCCTACCGCCACCACTCGCCCTCTCACTCCCCTAATCATTCCCCTGCACCCCCAGTTCGCCTCCAGAGCCGCCCGAGCTCGAGCTCCGCCGCTTCGGCTCGCCGGAGTTCGCGAGGTACAGGCCGTCCCCGGCCCCCTTTCCTCTCGATCCGGAACCCCTGCAGCTCTCTGACCCTTTCCCCCTTGTTTCCCCTCTCTTTAGCTGCCGGAAACGGCCGAAACCGCCGCCAACGAAGCCCCTCCGCCGCGTGACCTCGTCGCCGGCGAACCATGCCACCCCGGCGACCGGTTCCACCTCCACCCGAACGGTGATGCCACGCTGAGTCCGTCCCTGCCCTTGTCCAAGCTCGCCGTGCCCTGCATCGTCGCCGGTGAGCTCGCCGCCCTCTCTGACCCAGGGTTGACGACGACAGTCGAGGGGCCTGTCTGTCAGCCTCACGTCCTGACGCCTGGGCCCCGCCCGTCAGGTTTAAACCTGGCGCGCGCATGCACCAGTGCGCTGGGCCGCCTCGCTGGCTGGGCCGCTGCGCTGCGGCTGTTCTGGCCCAGCAGGCACAGAGCCCTTTTTCCTTTTTCTTTTCTGTCACCCTTCCAAAAATCCCACAGGATAAAATATTTATCCAAATGAAATAATTCCTGTTCCTAAATTCTTGTAAAAATCCCACCTATTTAATGGTGCAACTTTCATTCAAATCCAACAACCTTTTCTTCATTGTATATATTTAAATGTGATTTTAGGCATTTAAATATACCTTTGTAAATCCATTTATCCTATTCTGCTACTCCAAATCCAAAACTAGGAATTTTCCCCTTCTTAGTTTTCACCCTAGTATTTAACAAAAATGAGTTGACATTTTTCTGAGCACTTTGGTTTTCTGTTTTATTATTGCCTTATTTTTCTCGTTATTATTTTGCGACGATAGATTGCGTTGCTGACGAAGGAGTTGGACCAGAAGACTTTCAAGACTCAGAAGACTTTGTTGAGCCAGGCAAGCAACCCTTTGACCATGTCTATGAAACCCTTTTTATGCATGTCATATAGCACCATATTGTTGTTGCATCGGAATCATGATGAGGTGGTATCCACTTTGATGGTTTGCCACCGTATTTCCTCGTTGATACTTGCATTGTGCATAACCCTACCTTCTTATGAGGGTTATGACGGTGGGAGTAGATAGGATGCTAAAGTAGTGCTACGCAAAAAAGGACGGGAATATGCATGGTGATGGAGACAAAGTATTTTCAAAAGACTTTTCGAAAACCCCATCGGGTGCCACTTATGCCCGGGGGAGATGATGAGTTGGGTAGCCACTTGATGACGAAGTGGTGTACCGAGGCAAGTGTGTGTTGTTTTCAAAACGGATTGGTTTAAGTTGCGACCGTCATTCCAACCTTACATGCGCAACCACTCTACACTTATATGGGAAAGGGCATTATTGATTACCTAGGACGATACTAGCTTGGAGCCTGCATTACTAGTGATGGGGGAGAGTTGGTGCTCTCCCTCGGGACGGGGTCGTGCCATGTAGGGCAGCCAAGAACATTTTTATGGGGCACCGGACACACCGTTGGTACCCCGTGCCAGTATGTGATGAATATGGGAGCGATGCTCCACAATTTTAAGATGTGAAATGTTGGGCACGGGGGTTACTACCAATCGAGTGGACTCCATGTTAGTGTTGTCTAGGGAAAGGTAGTGATTGGGTGCTTACCCCGGGTACTTGAGGTATCGCGGGTCGTGGATGACACAGAAGTTCCCCGGATCTTGTGGGTAAAGTGTGCAACCTCTGTAGAGTGTAAAACTGTTCGAATAGCCGTGTCCACGGTCAAGGACAGTTGGGTAACCGCTCTTGGGCTACGTCCACATGTTTACAAACCGTGTGTGTGTGTTGATAAAATGACTTGGGTCAAGTCAAAGGACTTGAAGTGATTGAGATGGGTTGGTGCCCACTCTATATATGTTGATACCTGTAACATGTCCTCACGGTTACTTGAATTCTCTTGATGCATGTCTTACAAGTTGTTGAACATGTCATTGCACTAAAAACTAGCTTTCTGCAAAAATTTACCTATATCATGTATTGTTACATCTTGGACCAAAACATGGGTTGCTTGCGAGTACATTCAAAGTACTCATTGGCTTGCCACTGGTTATTTAATTGACCAGGCATGGAAGAACCGGAGTTCAAAGAACAGTTCTTTGTATACGAACATGCGAACTAGGACGTTTCGCAGTCAGAATGCCTGTACGGTTAAGGCAGATGGCATGGGTTCTACTTATCGACGAAGATTTCCGCTGCTTGTGGATGTTTAGCCCTTAAGGCTTTATCAATGTAAGACTTGACCATAATGGTCATAATTTGTGTAAGACGGTATGTATGGATGTCAGACTCTTGTTATTCAGCTTCTGTGTGTTCAGTGAGCATTGATCTCTGGGATCACTGTACACGTACATTCGGTGATCTGGACTTATGAGTCGGGGTCCCCACAGAGGATCCAACCCTCATGAGAGAGCGGCAGACAGGGAGGTCGAGGACGACAATTATATGCCTCCCTCCGAAGACGAGGCAAGCCTCGATGATGAAGAATTCTTCGTCCAGAGGATCCCATCGAACAAGAGCGTTTCAAACGCAAGCTTATGGCCACGGCAAGCAGCCTCAAGAAAAAATAGCAGCAGCTTAGAGCTGACCAAGACTTGCTAGCCGACAGATGGACTGAAGTCGTGGCGGCCGAAGAGTATAAACTCGAACGCCCTCCAAGAGCTACCCAAAGCGTAGACTGCTACCCCAACTAGGGGAGGAAGCAACTAAACCTACATCACCAGCGTACGATGCGCCCGATCAGCCACCCCGTGGCCGCGACAGAGAGGCCTTTCGGCCCTCAACTCAAGCCGCACCTCGGCGCCACTCCAAAAATACCAGAGCACGGGGAAACGCAACAGACCTGCGAGACATATACGAGGATAAGGCAAGGCAAACAAGATCGATCTACAGATTGCGTGTGTGCCCCACGTCATGTGACGATAACCGTCACGCCGGATATGATAAATACGGCCAGGCCGAACACAACAGACAAAGCTCATCCGAGCTACGTCGCGATATAGCCCAGTACAGGGGTGCCACACACCCACTATGCTTCACAGACAAAGTAATGGATCATCAAATCCCCGAGGGTTTTAAACCCGTAAACATCGAATCATACGATGGCACAACAGATCCCGTGGTATGGATCGAGGATTATCTCCTTCATATCCACATGGCCCATGGTGATGATCTACACGCCATCAAATACCTCCTGCTCAAGCTTAAAGGACCAGCTCAGCATTGGCTTAACAGCCTGCCAGCAGAGTCAATTAGTTGCTGGGAGGACTTGGAATCCGCATTACTTGACAACTTCCAGGGCACTTACGTGCGACCACCAGACGTCGATGACCTAAGCCACATAATCCAGCAGCCAGAGGAATCAGCCAGACAATTCTGGACACGGTTCCTAACCAAGAAAAATCAAATAGTCGACTGTCCGGATGCAGAGGCCCTTGCAGCCTTCAGGCACAACATCCGAGATGAATGGCTTGCCCGGCACCTAGGACAGGAAAAGACGAAATCTATGGCAGCCCTCACGACACTCATCACCCGCTTTTGCGTGGGAGAAGACAGCTGGCTAGCTCGTAGCAATAACATAACCAAGAGCCCTGGCAATTCGGATACCAAGGACAACAATGGCAGGTCACGTCGCAACAAGCAGAAGCGCCGCATTAACGGCGACAATACTGAGGATATGGCAGTTAATGCCGGATTCAGAGGCTCTCAACCCGGTCAGCGGAAGAAGCCATTCAAAAGAAACCCTCGGGGCCCATCCAGTTTAGACCGGATACTCGATCGCTCGTGCCAGATACACGGCACCCCCGAACAACCAGCCAACCACACCAACAGAGATTGTTGGGTGTTCAAGCAGGCAGGGAAGTTAAGTGCCGAAACCAGAGACAAGGGGTTGCATAGCGATGACGAGGAGGAGCCCCGACCGCCGAATAGGAGAGGACAGAA